>NW_015160222.1:975156-1010953 GCF_001447785.1 Gekko japonicus | reverse complement strand
CTAACAGCCAGGAACACGTGGACTTGGCACCACAAGCCCCTGATGGAACCACAGAAGCAGAGCCTTACAGCCAGGAACGGGCTCCTTTAACAGAAGACACTATAAGTCTTGAGGAGGATAGAGCCTCCCAAGAGACACCTGCGCCGGATCAGGCTCTGCTTAACTCAAACAATTCACCACCCAACTCCCCACCACCTGTGAACTGGCTCAGGAGTCAACGAAGACAGGAGCTGAATGAGAGACGCAAGGCTGCATGCATGCGTGGAAGATGCTCATTCAGGCCTGAGTTTTAACAGCAGCATGACCTTGCTCAGCAAGAGATAACAAGTTAATGAGCCAGCACACTATATCAACAAACCTGCTGCTTGCAGCCATTCGTACTGGCAACTTCAGTTGACAGGACCAGACGCTCTATGCAATCCTGCTCCGGACTCCTTGAAACCTTGACGATTTGCTACTCGGCTTCTGAACTTCGGCTCCTTGACACTCGGCATTGTTTGACCTTGAATTCGGCTCTATGCTCTGGCTTCGTTTGATTTATGGACTATGACATATGGTATGTTTGACGCTGGCTTTTTGGACTTGTTTAACCTGTGCTGCTTGAACTACTCGGCTGAAACTCGGACTTTGCATTAGCAGGTGGGGGTGATGATGGGCAATACTTATCTGTCTTCACAGCTTGGTTGTTCCAATGAAGAATGGATGGGAAGAAATAGAAATCTAGGGAGAATTTACACACAACCAGAACCAGCCAGCACGTGTGGGTCTCTTGACTGCAGATCAAGAAATCAAAGTAGAGGCAAGGGGCCGTTGCGGGGGTTGCTACCTAGGAAGGGCCAGGTGAATGGTCCTTACCTTTTATAGGGGATCCATTAGGTGGGAGGTAACTGTTCCAACCTGTGGATCCACCTACCTGTTAGTCCATCCCAAAACTAATCCTATTGGTTGCCTATAGGAGTGGGAGGTTACCTAGAGGGGTGGCCATCTGGGCAGGTGTGAAAACCTTGGCGTCAGGATGCTTCACTGAAGTGTTGATAAAAGCTGGCCATCCCATTGTAAACAAAATGTCCATTTGGCAGGAAATACCAATGCAGGAACAAAGCAGTGATGTGTCGTAGGTGATCACAACTAGATCTGCAATGGGGGCTGTCTCTTCTCAAAGCTGTTGTTTCTTGCTGCTCACAATAATGGAGGTGTATGCTTCTTCACCAGGCTGGTAACTGTGTAGTTGAAACCTTATTTACACGTGTAAGGCTTGTGCAAGTACCTTCTATGTGTTGCACCACAACAGGTGACTTGGAATGTACAGTTCTTTGAGCCTATGTGTGTGTGTGTGCACAGTCCATTGTGTGTAGCAATAAATATAGTTCATAAAGCAAAATATCAAGTTCATTCTCTAACATCTGTGTCATTATACCCTGCTGAGGTTGCCACAGCACATTGACGCTGAGTGCCCAAGGTCTTGACACTCTCCCAGAGCCTCTTTCTAGAGCTTGTATTTATTTTCACAATGGGCCTTATCCCTAGTATTCTATATAATGGTTAGTATATTGGAGAGCGGTGGGAGAGAGGATTAACCAGCCCCATAGCTAACAACTTTTTGCTTGGGGGGGGCACTGTTTTGCTTGTGGGGCCGGACATTATATGTGTGTGCGGAGCTGCCACACCATGCTTATACTTCTAAGTAATAACTAATAAATGAATAATAAATACAAGTGTCTTAAAAATGGCCAGAGTGATACAGTTTTTAAAAATACATATTGAATACAGAAGTATAAGGGAGGGAGAATCAGTGGAAATAGACCCCCCCAATTCTTACAGAAACCAAAGTGCTTAGTGTCATATTAGCTTTCCAATTCCAGCTGAGATGCCCAGAACTGAAAAAAGAACCAGCCTGCCCAACAGACACCCTCCCCAACAGTAAAATCACAACAACAAGGATGTACTAAAAGGAATGACAGGATTGCCCACTGGAAACAATGGGAGACATTTGAAGGCCCATTGGAAATAATGGTAACCAGGAATGTCAATTAACTTGCATGGGCTCCATTGAAATACATTACAGCACAAGAAGAGTTGCAAAGAAAATGTGGAATGGATTTTCCATTAAGATCTCTGGTATGACAGCCCCCAGAGTTGAATGATAGCCCCTGGGAGTAGCAGAAGCATTCGGTGACTGGATTGACAGGCCCCAGAGTGGAATGACAATCCCAGGTGGTAGCAAATGTTTTCTGGGACTGAAATGACAGCCCCTGGGAGTAGCAGAAGTGTTTTAGGACTGGGGGTCATAGATATGGTCTGGGACTGGAATGACAGGCCCCTGAATGGAATGACAGCCCCTGGGAACAGAATCTGTGTGCTGGGACTGGACCTGTGAGGACAGTCCCAGCACACAGATTCTGTTCTCAGGGGCTGTCATTCCACTCTCGGGGCTGCCATTCCAGTTCCAGAACATATCTACTATACCCAAGGGCTATTATTCCACTCTGGGAGCTGTCATTCCAGAGACCTTAACAGAAAATCCATTCCGCATTTTCTTTTCAACTCTTCTTGTGCTGTAATGTATTCCAAAGGAGCCCAAGCCCCCTACCCCCCTCCAAGCCCAAATAACTATAGCAACTTCCACAAGAACAACAACTTTTGTGTCTTTAGTATAGTCCCCCCCCCCCAAGCCGATCTCATTCTCTAATCTGGAGTCCTTCATGTGGGAGACGGGGAGGTGGTAGAAATGTGGCATAGGCGCTGTGGGTTCAGCCCCACCAGAGGATTACTGGACAGAGTGGCGGGAGGTGCACAACAACACCCTGCACAACAACACCAGTGTCCAAGTAAGAAAGTCAAGGAGAAAGCCAGGCTGCTGGGGACAATGACATTGGAGGAGGAGGACGGAGGAAGGGAATACTTGCAGCCAGGAAGGAGGTGCTGGCCACGTGAGGCTCAGGCAGGTAGGCTGTAGTCAGTGCTCTCCTCTCTGCATGCTGCTGCAGCTGCTCTCAGAGTGGTCAGTTGGAGGAGGAAAATCACATGGCATGGCTGGCTTAACTTGTACCTGGTGGGCTCTATGCCAGCATTGTGTAGAGCCTGCTCTTGGACTGCCCCAACCAATGAAGATTTGCTGCCTGCCCCCTGGTGCCCGCCACCCTCCCCCTACCTTTGCAGCCGCACAAGTTTGGACTCAGAGGCTGCTCAGGGCATGCTCCAAGAGGAGAGCCTGCCTGCCGTCAGTCTGCCAAGTGCCGATGTGATCGCCCACTGTTTAAAGAGCTGCAGCTTGCCTTGGCTCTGTCCCCACCCACTGGCACCTGCCGCCCTCCCCCTCCCTTCACAGCCACACTGCTTCAGAGGCCGCTTGGGGCATGCTCCAGGAGGTGATCGGTAGGGAGGAGGAAGCCCAGCAGGGAGGGGGAGCCAAGGCTCGGGGAGAGGACCCATAAAAACCGCAAGGGAACCAGGCCCCGTGGGCCCCGTGTTAGCTATGGGCCTGGGATTAACCTTTCTCCCCCGTGCCATTTCTTTAATATAAATCCACCACCCCAGAACTTGTACTTGATGGAAAATATTCCTTTAAAATAACTACAGGTGCAGGAAGAGTTGGAGCTAGTCCTGCTGACTCATAGAAATACTATCTTAGGGACAATTTTAAAAAGTCCCTGGGAACAGCTGCAGCCATGACAGTGCATCTGAAGTTGCACTCGGATGACTGGGGAGAGGCAGTGGTCTCGGGCAGCACCCCCCCCCCCAATCAAGGCATCACTGTGAGAATGCATACAACACAGTCATATCTTATGTATACAGATAACTCCTCGTTTTACTATGTGTGAGAGTCCATTTCATGCAGTGTTAATCATGTGTATTTTGAGATTGTGAATCAGTGAAACACCAATTATTGTCTGTTTTCCCCACATTATTTTTGTTACTACCATATCATGACAGCTAAGATCAAATGCTCAAAGTACTTTGTACACATTATTATGTTGGAATCCTTACAAAAACCCTCTAAGGTTTTGAGCTGAAAGAGAATGGCTCATTTAAGGTCAACCAATGAATTCTGAATCCTAGCAGAAGCAAGTTTCGAACTAGAGACTACGTGATCCAGTGCTCAGTTCTCCCGTTTTCTAAACATCAGCTTTCTAGGGACTGTGTGAATACCTGTCATAAAATTATGTCCCTGCCTTAAGAGGTTTACATGTAAATTAAATTATAATGAGAATAGTTTTCTTAGTCAACCATGCAGGATCAAGATACAAACTTAAGAATGGCCTTACTGGATCAATCCAGTGGTCCATCGTCTAGCATCTTGTTTCGCACAGTGCCAAACATTTGCCCTGGAGGACTAACAAAAGGGCACAGAGGCCAAGGCCTTCCCCTGGTGCTACCTCCTAGCATCGGTATTCAGAAGTCTGCTGCCTCTGATTATGGAGGTTCCCCGTTACCGTGGCTAGCAGCCATTGATGGACCATGAATTTATTTAGCCTTCTAAAGCTATCTATAGTTGTGGCCACCATTACCTCTACTGGCAGTGGATCCCACAATTTAATTATTTTTTTAGTAAAGAGCTATTTCCTTTTGTCTGTCCTTCTGTACCTCTCAACCATCAACTTCCTTTGGTGCCCCTGAGTTCTATTAGTATGGGAGAAGAAGAAAAAGCTGTCTCTATGCACTTTCTCCCTCCTGCCAACCTAGCAGTTCGAAAGCAAGAAATTGCAAGTAGATAAATAGGTGTGAAAAGTATGCAAACGGAGAGTGATTACTGGATACATTACAAGGTACCACTTCAGTGGGAAGGTAACAGCCTTGGTGTTTAGTCACGCCGGCCACATGACCACGGAAACGTCTTCAGACAGCGCTGGCTCTCCGGCTTTGAAACGGAGATGAGCACCACAACCCTAGAGTCAGACTCAACTGGTTTTCAAGCAAGGGAACCTTTACCTTTACCTTTTATGCACTTTCTCCACCCCGTGCATACAAAGCTTTCCTAAAGAGTTTCCAGGAGCTTTTTGCTTTCCACAGCTATGCCCTGATTCTTGGCCTTCAATGCTTCCTTGAAAGCAAATTGCATTGAAATCAAGGCAACTGACAAGTCAAGTTGGTTAGGAATCAGGCTTTGCAAGCATTGGGCCACATGGAATTTCATCAATATAAATTGGAAAGAATACCAAAAACCTTTCAAAAGTGAGTCTTTAATGCAACCACACCACCAGAAATAATTTGTATTCATATGCTCCCCCACACACTTCCAAAGTATTTGACACTTGCTGAGGCTGTGGGTTTTGCATTAGCTTGCTCTGCTAATTAAACAGATAGTTCTGGTCAACTCCCCCTGCCTGCTTCTGGGGGCTGCCAAACATCATGGACAGATTGCACAAGGATAGGGGTCACTTCCTCTTTGAAGTTTGCTTGCTACTCCCATCCGAGCAGAGCTTCAAAGGCAAATGCACTGCAAAACTCAGCAGCACCAGCAAGCAGCTTGGGCTGCCTGAAAACGAAACCTCATTGCAGAGAAACAAGAACTTGGCACTGTGAGATGCAGAAGTAGAATGAAAGGTGAGTGCCCAGCAAAAGGCTGAAGGTAGAGCTGAGGACATGTCAATACTAGCATGACTTCTGCAAAGGGGACGTCTTACTTATATTTTTGAATTGTGCAGGAGAGACAGTGAATACAGAGATGATATTACAGATATTGTATGCCTGGATTTTCAAAATGTCTTTAACCTTCAGTTATTCCCTAAAAGGTCTTGAGACAAAAGGGCAACTTCTCTGTGGATTTCCAGTTGGTTAAATGATAGAAAGCAATGCAGAAAGTGGATCTCTTTGAGGGCAGGTGCTGTTTGATCAATAATAAATAGATCATAAAACTAATGAAGTCCATGGTAAATAGTAAATAGTACAGTAACTAAGTTTCCAGGTGGCAAGGTAATGAGACGCTATCTCATCTTTCTCCCCCCAGCACTAGAATGCGGGCTCACCCAGTGAAATCAACTGGCAGTAGATTTGGCACAGATAACCGGACCTACTTCTTCGTACAATCCTGCAGCCATTCCTTGACAGGAAGGATCTTGCCACTGTGCTACACGCCCTGGTAACATGCACTCTGTGTGGGGTTGCCCTTGAAGACAGTTCAGAAGCTACAGTTGGTACAGCACACTGCAGCCAGGGTGTTGATTGAAGCGGGTCATAGGGACCATATGATTCCAGTCTTGTTCCATCTACACTGGCTCCCAGTTCGGTTCTGGGCCCAACTGAATGTGCTAGTATTGATCTTTAAAGCCATAAGCAACTTGGGACCAGCATACTGGAATGACTGCCTACTCCCATATGAACTCCTATCCAATCCCTATGGTCATCTTCAGAGAACCTGCTTCAGGTGTCCTCACCATCTGAGGCAAAATGGGTAGCATGGTCAGAAAGTGCATTCTCAGTCGCAGCAGCAGCAGGTGAAGACTTTTATTGTGACTAGATCTCGTCCTTGTCTTTATGTTTTACTAGGAAAAAGGCTTGTTGTGGAAATAAATACAACGGCCTCTAGAAAGAGGCTCTGGGTGGGTGCCCCGGCCTTGGACACTCAGTGTCAATTTGCTGTGGTGACCTCAGCAGGGTATAATGAAACTGAGTCCACCATTTTCTCCAGAGGAACTGATCTCTGCTACCTAAAGAACAGTTGTAATTTTGAGTGATCTCCAGTCCTCCCCTGGAGATTGGCAATGGTGGTTCCCCAGAAGGGAATGGTTGGTTTGGAGGGTGGAGTCTATGGCTTTGTACCTGTCAGAGGTCCCACGCCTCCTGAAACCTCACCCTCTCCAGGCTCCATCCCTCACATTTCCAGGAATTTCCCACCTGGAGTTGGCAACCCTACCTCCTTCCCAGCCAATCATCAACCTACCTTTATTTTTCCCCTCACTCTTCAGCTTTCCACCCCCCACATACCTGCAGCCTCTCCCATGTTCTGAAGCCCTGACTTCTACATCACATTGGCTGTCATGGGGGCCACCAGCAGCATATAAGGATACAGAGCCCACCATTTTCTCCAGGGGAACTGATCTCTGCCGTTTGGAAAGCAGTTGTAATTCTGAGTGATCTCCAGCCCTCACCTGGAGATTGGACACATTTTACCTCAGAAGAGCAAACTGTTTTGAATGTTAGAGGCAAAAGCCAATCAAGTCGCATATGCAAACGACCTCTGTGTTCCGAGGCAAAGGCCAATGAGGCTGCATATGCAAATAACCTCTGTGTTCTGACTGGCTATGGGGGGAGAGGAAAAGCAAAATGTTTAGAATGTTGGAGGCAGGACTCAGGCAAAGCAGCCAGTGGATAGGGAGACCCTCTGAATGGCAAATCAGAGAGTGAACTGATTTTGGAGCATGTGGAATGTTCTAGAGAAGTGCCACCACCATTCGGCTTTTATTTATAAGGGAGATGTGTTTCTATTTTTGTGTGTTTCTGTGTTTATATTATATATTTATTAGTTGTTTTAAATATTACACACATATGTGTATGTGTGTAAGAGATATATAGAGAGAGTCAGTTTGGTGTAGTGGTTAAATGCACAGACTATAATCTGGGAGAACCGGATTTGACTCCCCACCCCTCCACTTGCAGCTGCAGGATGACCTTGGGCAAGCTATAGTTCTGTCAGAGCTGTCCTCTCAGAGCAGTTCTCTCAGACTCTCTCAGCCCCACCTACCTCACAGGGTGTTTGTTGTGGGGAGGGGACGGAAAAGGAGTTTGTAAGCCACTCTGAGACTCCAAGTGAAGGGTGGGGTATAAATTCAATCTCTTCTTCTCTTCTTCTGTATAATGCTTTTTAATGCTTGAATGGTTTCAGTGTTTGCCAAGTTGGGGACCCTGAACTGGATGGATAGGCAGCATAGAAATTATTTTAAAGAAATAAAGAAATAACCTATGGAACTCACTGCCACAAGACCTAGTGACAGCCCCAAATTTAGATGGATTTAACAGGGGATTAGATAAATTCATGCAAAATAGATCCCTGAATGGCTAAATGATTCCACTCTAAACAGAACCTCCATATTGTTGCCTTCATGCCCTGCTTGTGGGCTTCCCAGCTGTTTGGCCTTTTTGGGGAACAGCATATTCAATAAGACAGAGCTCTGACCTGGTCTATCAGGGTTCTTTTTATGTGAAGTGATGCACACAGAATGAAGTCAGTCATAAGTCATATAAATAAAACACTGTTGTTGTTGTTTTTTAAAAAAAACACCTTACAGTGTTCATCTAGTAGACCTTAGCAACATTAATGGTGGCCGATCTGTTTGGATTGTCAGCATTTTTGTGCATGTGCACTTTTGTAAAACAGAAAAAAAAACCCTGCTGCAAACTCGTTCAGGAGGCATTTGAGATGCTCACTGATGAACTTGAACAATTCATGTCTGATCGTCAGAGTCAAACCTGATAAGTATGACTGTTGCTCCTCTAGCCTATTGCAGAATCAATACGGATCATTAGGGGATCCCCTCTTTCATAATTTCCTGCACTGCAGAAGATGTGTCTAATGTAGTGGAAGCAGAGTACAATATGTTGAGAACCTCTGTTATCAGTACTACTGAAATGAGTGAGAATTGGGCATATGTCCTTAGAACAATGCTTGGACTGTTGTGAAAAGCATTCTTATTTCAGCACTATAGGAGTTTAGTTTTGGCCACTAGGTGGGGCTGATAACTCTTGTTATGGACCCGGTAAGGTTTCTCTTTCCTTACATTTATTAGCTTAATTGACCTGAGGTCTTAAGCCAACAGGTAAGGTTTCCTAAGTAATGTCTTTCGGTCTATTTTGGTTATATGGCATGGGCAGGGCAAGCAAGGAGACACTGTCTTTAAGCAGTTCTTTTTTAAAAAATGGAAAATAGCTTTACTTTAAAATCTCAAAGTCACCTTTAGTGCTATAAAATAGAGATTCTAGCTTATTGCAATCCAAATATAGTAATCATCAGTATACAACCTTTGGCTCAGAAATAAAAGTGGGTTAGGAAACATCCGTTTTTCATCCTCATTCCTCATCTTACCAAGATGCAACTTCATGGTTTTCATTAATTAATATTTCATGAAAAGAGTGGCCAAATTAGCATTGGGATGCTGTTCTGTTAGCGCTGGTGTTCTGTAGGAACATTAGTCATAGAGTCATAGAATCATAGAGTTGGAAGGGACCTCCAGGGTCATCTAGTCCAACCCCCTGCACAATGCAGGAAATTCACAAATACCTCCCCCCCCCCTCCCGGTGACCTCTATTCCATGCCCAGAATATGACAAAAAACCTCCAGGATCCCTGGCCAAACTGGCCGGGTGAAAAAATTGCTTCCTGACCCCAGTGCTCTAAAGACAACAAAGGAAATTAAGTAGTGGGGTCTCCCAAATGTCTGTATTGGGGAAGGTGTTGATTACCTCATTATTTGAATATGGCAGCCTGTTTTTCAGAATGGTGGTGGTGGGGAAACAGGAGAAAGGTCTTTTTAAACTGGGTAAATAGGAAGCAATATTTCAGATAGACATTGTGCAATAAAATGAATCTAACTATCTTGGCTTCATATATAAGTGGAAGAGGTCTAAGCTGGCTGTGATTATCCAGGAAAGAAATGAAAGCAGGCATATTCATCCCTCTCACTATATTAAAGATCAAGCTGTGCCAAGAGAGTCATTTTGCATAGCATGTCTGAAACAATATTTTGACACACCAATGGAATGAGCTTTCAGTGCTTTTCTCTATGGAAAATATCACCAGATTTGTTGAGGCTCATTCAAGTACCTTCAGGCATATGTCGGATTCGTGCTGCCTCTGTAACCACCACACCTTTCATTATGCATTACATTATCTCTTCTCCAATCGGTATTTTTGGTTTCTCTCATTCAAATGAGCAATCATTGTCTTCTGAGCTACAGAACTGAACTAGAAATGCAGGTAGCTGGAGTGGCTACAGACATGATGTCATCCACTGCAGGGTGAAAATTAAGTTGCCCTGAACAAATAACATGAAAACATGATGTGCACAATCAGAAAGCAATGCAGGGTGCAATGTGTTCTGAACCAATGAAAAAGAAGGCTGGCACAGTGTCAAGAATGCTGGAAATGGTGGTGACAGAAGGTGCAATCCTTAGGTCATCCTGGGGCAGCTTAGGATGGTGTCAGGACCTGCCCTGGCCCCAACTCAACTTGGGAGGAAGACTCATCAAGGGCTGAGTAGTCCCCCGCCATGGTCAAAGCCTGAGGTTCCCTGCACCCCTTATCTTCTCTAGTTGAAGAACCAGTGGAGTAAGCAGATCAGGAACCCTCTGAGTGAAGCTGTCCACCTTTGTGCACCTCTCACAAAGAAGCAGAAAGCCTGAGCTGAAGCCTAGAGCAGGCAAAAACATGCATGCCTAGCAGCATGAGGTGTCCCATGCTCTGGTCTCCTGCAGAAGGAGACAGCACTTCTGTACATCTTGGCAGGATCCAGGACCCAGCCCTCTGGAGTTATCAGCCTTTTTTCAGACTTCAGTTGAGCTCTAGCCCTTTACTGGATCAATAGCCCTCCAACCTAGCTTATGCTACATCTAGCTAGCTTCTTGCTGCTGTTTCCTGCTATCTATTTTCTGCCCTGGCATCAAAGGTCACCTCCAGCTCCAGCTGATCTTGGCCTGTCGCTAGAGGACACATGCCTTCATCCCTGACAGAACAGGGAGTGACCAGGACAGATGGCAACTGAGCCTCTTCACTGGCATAACTTGGAGGCATGCCAGTATTGCTGGTGTAATGTTCCACCAGTATCAGAAAAACATAAGAGCCCTGCTGGATCAGACCAGAGGTCCATCTAGTCTAGCATTCTGTCTCACACAGTGGCCAACCCATTTCTCTAGACAGCCAACAACAGGTCATGGACGTTAAGATGCTGTCTTCTGGTGAAGCTGGTAAAGGTAAAGGTAAAAACAGAGAAGAAGAAGAAGAGATTGGATTTATACCCAGCCCTTCACAACCCAAAGGTGTCTCAGAGCGCCTTACAAACTCCTTTCCCTTCCCCTCCCCACAACAGACACCCTGTGAGGTAGGTGGGGCTGAGAGAGCTCTTGACAGAAACTGCTCTTTTTCAAGAACAGCTCTTATCAGAACTATGGCTTGCCCAAGGTCATCCAGCCAGGTGCAAGTGGAGGAGTGGGGAATCAAACCCGGTTCTCCCAGATTAGAGTCCTTGCACTTAATCACTACACCAAACTGGTTAGAGTCTGTTATAAAGAACCAGGACTTATTCAGTATCGTCAGCCTAGGCCCTGTCCCCAATGTTGGCATAAAATTACACCAATGAAAGGGGTTGTAAAAGTACAACAGGACCCATTGAAGTCAGTGGGAATGAAAAATAATTATCCCCCACCTCCCACCATATTGACACATTCATGGTACAGCTTGGGATACCCACTTGTATATTTGCTGTCATAACATCATTGTGATGGCTTCATTATGTCATGGCACTGTCACCCCACTGAGAATGGGGGAAGCAGGGTCACAACCACATTTCTGGGTGAACACCAGCCTCTCAAACCATTGCTGCTGTTGGTCAATGACACTTTTGCCTTGCAGGATCAGAACCTACAGAGCAGTCCAGCAGAAACGGCAGACAATGTTCTAAAGCACCAAGGGGGTGAGGCAGAGGAATCTGAAGGGCACCAGTGTGGTGCCACTCTCTGAAATCTGTTGCTCAGCAACACATTATTATTATTATTATTATTATTATTATTATTATTATTATTATTATTATTATTATTATTATTATTATTTCATCGCCGGGCTCTGGACGATGTACAGGAGAGGCAAAATGCCATAAAACAGAGTACAAATTTTAAAATATAAGTACAGTTAATAAGAAATAAAACCAGAATAAAAATCCCAGATGGCGATTTATAGTTTTCTGTTCCCATTCTGGACTACCTGGCTGTTTGGTGGGAGGGGAGAAGGAAACTTAAACAAAATATATATAGGGAGGAGAGGGGGAGGGGAAGGGCGCCAGCCAGTGTAACCAACTGTTGCTGTCCTCAACCAAAGGCCTGGCGGAACATCTCTGCCTTACAGGCCCTGTGGGATTGCATGAGATCCCGCAGGGCCCTGGTGTCATTTGGCAGAGAGTTCCACCAGGTTGGGGCGAGGACTGAAAAGGCCCTGGCCCTGGTTGAGGACAACCGGACATTCTTATGCAAAGAGCTTGGTATGTTTTCTGCTGCTGCCGGATGATCTTGGGCAAGTCATATGCTCTCGGTCTAACCAAGGATTGTGAGGATGAAATGGCTGATTTGGAGCTTCTTGGGGCTATTTTTGTGCTTTTGGTTATGTTGGTTAGCAAATGGCAAGTGAATGATAGGTAAACAATGAAGTTTGTGAAAACAAAACTACATACTAGACGTGGTTTACTGGCCATGGATTTACTTATTTACTTAATATTATGAACTGAGATCGAGGCAGCTCTTAAACAAGTGATTCATGTTTATTCAGCTCATAACAACACAAGAATAGACAGAGACTTCAAGACGAAAAGACACAGAACCCAAGCTGACTTATATATTATTTGAATGGCCCAAACCACGCCCCCGAAACAGCTAACAACCAATCACAATGTGTACATAACAGCCAATGGGTGTTGTTCCCTCCAGAACCATTCCTATGCTCTGATTGGCCGACTGTGCAAAGCATCCAATCAGAACGTGCACTTTAGAATACCAGGCTTCTATAGAGCCTTGTTAGAAGCTCAGGCATACTTGTAGCATTCCAGTGTAAGAATAAGCAAGAGCCTTTCAATACAGAACCTTTGCCAGCCAATGGGATTTGTTCCCGCCAGAATCAGAGTCCCCTTGGATTGGTCTGTCTCGCAACAGGGACCGATCCAACAGCCGGGTTTACAATACCTTGTGTCTATGGAGCTTGTGCTTGAAGCTCCAGCGAATGTATTAAACCATACCTCCTGTCCATACATAACACTTATCATTCACTGGATGCACTCAGAAAACATGCTCACAGGGCCAATGCTATGATGCATTCATTTCCACTCATTCCCAAAGGTGCACTCTAAACTAGACTGAATAGCAATAGGGTTTGATAATGGAGTTCATACACAGCTACAATTCCCAGCTGAGCCTGTGAACAGCAGAGTGAGATGGAGTTAGAAGCACCCAAATGTACAGCTCAAAAAAGAACCTGTCTGGCGTTACCTTTGTAGCTACATGGACCACCTTGCAGCAGAAATCTGATACAGAATTAGTACTTTAATGGGAAAGATGCTTTTCATCATTATTTGGAATTTGTGCCATTCATAACAGGGAGTTCTGAATCATGAAAGACAGCACACATGGGGAAATCAGGCTATTAATCCAAATGACACACATTTCTCTAGAACAGGTTTATGGTATAATTTGGAATTATTGCTTGACTGAATTTCAGGGACGTGGAAAGGTCAAGTGGAGCAATAAACATCCTTGCAGTTTGGATTCACAAGCTTTCAATTGCTCTTCTGAGTTTTATAATTTAAGGAGCATCTGTGTAGAATGTGCTGGTAGTTGTCATTTTACTTGAATAGATTGTAGCTGTCCCTTTTGTTATGACTACTCTTTGAATGGAAAGGGTAGCCTTAAGGTGAGACATACCTGTATATTATCTACTTTCCCCACCAGCAGGAAGTTCCAGGGATAACCACCAAAGGATTAATTTCCTCTTTCTAATGTGTATTAATTTGCAAGCATGCACACAGAGCATCTTTGAGCAGACAACAACAGCTTAAAGCTGACAACAACAGCTTACCGTATGGAAAAATAAAATGAAAAAGATCAATTCTTTCTCATTCATTTAAAATGAAAATGCATGGGCATTCAAATGCCGAAATGAATCCCTTTTCCTTTCATGATTTAATTGATTTTCATGCTGTCCAAGACAGCATCTCCTAAAGGGGGGAGGATATCAGGAGAAAATGAAACTGACCAGGAGGCTTTCCAACTATCAAACAGATCTAGTAATAGAAGTAAACAGAAAAATAGATCTTGACAAGTCTTTCCTTCCACAGCAGGTGTAATTTTGTAGAAAAAGAGGTGCAGGGGCTCATTAGCATAACTTATTTGCATATGCCACACCCCCTGACATCACTGGAAGTGTGTCAGAAGGCAACACCCACCACTCAGTCTCCACTTGGTCTTAAGGGTGCCACTGGACTGTTTTGGATTGCTAGCTATGGGGGGGGAACGTGCAGATCTGCCCTCACAGAAGAGGGAGAGCTTGTACCTGAAGGTGGGCCGGGGCGGGCTCTGGAACTTACCTGGTTGCTTCTTGCTCCTCGTAGCCCAACTGAGGGCTGCTGGGAGCAGGGGGCAGAGCTTGTTGCATGTGCCCGCCCCCTGGGTTCCTTCCTGCCAGAGCTCCGCTCCTGTGTGCTCCCGCAGGAAATGACCCCTGTTCCACAGTATTCCCACACAGTGCTAGGTCAGAGGCTTGAAGAGAGCTTTCTTTCTTTATAAATTGACTGTTTGCCTGGGCTCTTCTCTTTCCTATTGATTTGCATCTGCTATTTAGATAGAGTTCTTCTTTCCCCCATTCTGTTTTCCTTAAACCATGCAAAAGTCCTGCTCATTCTGCTCACTGTGACATTGTACAAGACAATGGTTTGGATCCAGTACAACATTTCTACTTGCACTGGAGCGCTTCCACCAATGAATAAGCAAGGAAAAGTCGAACTTACTTATCCCACTTGGATTTCCAATTACACAAGATCTTGTGCAACCATTCATTTTTGCGCACTATTAAGATATAGGGAAGAAAGCACTAAGTGTTGCTCAAGAGCTTGTGCAAACAGAGCTCCACTAAGTCCATTTATGTTTCCACTTGCACTTCACTGCATTCAAGCCAGAAACTGTGGTGGAGCAGTTTATTGTCCCATGAATAAGTGTGTGTGCATTACAATCTGCATTTGTACTGTGTATCTCCCATAATGTAATTTACTTAGAAAAAAACTCAGTATGTGATACGGACTTATATGGTTCAGGTTTGGGGATTTAACTCTGCTCCTTGCACTGTTTCTTTAATTGAAATTGCCCCCCCCCACTTTAAGTCACAGAAGAAAAAAAGACAGATCCAAATGTTTATTTCTATACCACCTCTCCAGAGACATACCTGTATATTGTTTATTTTCACCAGCAGCAGGAAGTTCCAGGGATGTTTTTGTGCCTGTCTTTTTACTCTAACAGGAATCAAAGCAGTTAGGAAGAACTGTTGGTGGTGTATATGTGGTGGAGATGAGGAGAATTAATCTGTGAATTGGCATGTGCCAGAATGAAGTCCTGCTTCCCCCACTCCCGTCAACGTATTGCTATATTTTCTCCAAGACCTCTGATACTGGAGCTTGGCCAAGAGAAAAATAGCTGTAAATAGCTGACTGAAGCAAAATATGGTGTGGGAAAACAGAGTTTTCCCCTTGCACACAGCCTCTATTTTTATTTGAAAATAGATACCTCCCCAGATTTATCTATGGATGTGAACTCTTGTGCATATTGGGTCCTCTATGGATTCAGTGCTTTTAAACAGTTATTGTATTAGATGCAGAAGAAACTGGTAATTCTGAATGACCTTATTTTTCATCATTACTGTCTCTTTAATCTCCTCAGTGTATGTGTGAGTGCATGCACGCACACACACTCACATGCACACACACTTTGACTACCACTGGGTGAGCCCTAAACCTCAGCCTTTAACCAGAGCTTTCCAGTCTGCAGGGCAGTTTAGCTGCCTACTGCTAGGGAACAGAGTACAACCTGGAGCTTTGTCTCTGTTTTCCCCTCTGGTCTCTGCAGCATTATCAGTATGTGAAAGCAAAGTGCTTGCCTCTACCTCCATTTCCCCAATCTACCCTGTCTGCAAGTGAATACACCAAAGCTGCTGCCTAGCATGTGAGACCTCAGAAACAGATCATCTACATGCAGAAGCCATACTTACAGAGAGTAAGAAAACCATTTCAAGGCCAATGCTATGATGCACTCCTTGGTGGTCTGGTCTCCCATGGAAGTACTAGCCAGGGCTGGCCCTGTTTAGCTTCCAAGATCTGATAAAATCAGGAAAGCCTGGGTCATCCAGGTCAGGGCATGAATACACACCCCATTGGATAATCCTGTTCAATGGGAAAAATATTGTTCTGTTTGGACAACATCTATCAAGGTATATCTGCTAAGTCATTTTCTCCCTTCATTGTCCCTCCTGGTCCCATTTCCTGCAAAAATGAAGTACCAGTATCAGTTTTCTGACTGGAAGGCTTGCCACAACTCCCGCATAACTCTGTATAGGTTCGTAACATACACTGTATTTAGGAATAGATCTTGATTAGTGTTATGTATTAACTTGTATAGTGAGCATGAGTTGGAATGGTATCCAAAGCCCACCAATCAGAGAAGTGGAAAGTATGGAGGGAAGCCTAATGATTGGTCTTTATCCTGTAAATACTATTGGCTGTGGGCCATGTGGGTGTGATTATCTAAGCCTGGACAGTTTAAAAAGGAGCCTGTTGCTCCAGTCCTTTGTCTTCGTTCTTTCATCTCTCCTTATATATAATTGAGTAGTGGGTGCCAAAGTTCTAAAATGCACTCCTTTAGTGTATGGACGCTTGAACTGTCAGTCAGAAGACGCTGGCTGGGTTGACTGGCTGCTTTGTGCAGTCCCGCCCAGTGTTTCAAGGTATTTTGCATATGGAAGCTGATTGGACTTCACTGCATTCCACACCTCAAACTCACCCCCCTCCCCGCAAGGCAGTTGGAATGTCAGTTGCATATGGAACCTTCAAGGTCTTTTGCATATGGAAGCTGATTGGACTTCACTCCATTCCACACCTCATACTCCCCCCCCCTGCAAGGCAGTTGGAATGTCTGGTGGTGTGTAGGTCCCAGGATCATGTTTTAAAAGCTGCCTGGGGGATTATGGACCATTCACACACTTTCAACCTTAACATACCTCATAGGGGGAGAGGAGAACGATGACAGCTGCTTTGGTTCCCACTGCAGGGAAAGACTGCCCTTTCTCTAGGCAGAGGCTCGCTGGCGGGAGCCGCGGTCGCCCGGGCCGAGATTGGGGGGGCAAGGCGGGCGACAGAAGGCCGATGCCTCCGTCGCCCGGCCCTCTACAGAATCCACCCCCCAAACCTCCAGGTATTTCCCTCCTTAGAGCTGGCAACCCTACATTCCCCTCAGTGCCTGTTGGTAGGCAACTAAGCTTGGTCCTGTCACCTACTTTGGCCTTTGGGAGAAAACACATTGGGGCCAATCCTGATAGGGTTGCCAACTCCAGATGGGAAATTCCTGGAGACTTGAGGGATGGAGCCTGAAGAGGGTGAGGTTTGAGGAGGGGTGGGACCTCAGACAGGTACACTGCCATAGACTCCACCCTCCAAACCAGTCAGTCTCACATAGGGAACCATTGTTGCCAATCTCCAGGTGAGGGCTGGAGAGCACTCAGTATTACAACTGTTCTGCAGAAGGGAGGGCAGAAGTCAGCTGAAGTCAAAGGGGCAGATAATGGTAGGTTGGTGGCTAGCTGGGAAGGAGATGGGGTTGCCAACTACATGCTGACAAATTCCTGGGGATTTGAGGGGTGGAGCCTGGAGAGGGTGGGGTTTGCAGAGGGGTGGGACCTCAGACAGGTAGAATGCCATAGACTACACCCTCCAAACCAGCCACTTTGTCCTGGGTAACAATTGCTGCCAATCTCCAGGTGAGGGCTACAGATCACTCACAATTACAACTGCTCTTCAGGTAGCAGAGATCAGTTCCTCTGGAGAAAACAGTGGACTCTGTCATTATACCCTGCTGAGGTCACCACAGCAAATTGACACTGTTTGCCCAAAGCCAGAGCACTGCCCCAGAGCCTCTTTCTAGATCCCGTTGTATTGCTTTCACAACGGGCTTTACTGCTAGTCTCTTATAAAGCTGAAGTGTAGTGGGTTAGACGCATGTAGAAACCATTAATATGGATGTAGTGATCAGCATGGTTTACTGGTACACAACAAAAGAACAAAACTACTGGCCGGCTGGCCAACTATATACACACCTGGGGACACTCCCCTAGGTCCCGTTGGTGGGTTTAAATCTCCCGCCATGGTCTATTGGTTCCCCAGTGGAGAGACTAGGAGCCTAGTTCCCATTGTTCCCAAAGAGTCAAGCTCGGGGGTATTCGCTGGCCCCTGGTGGCAGTCAGCGGACATAACATCCCTCCCCCCATAGTTCAGACCCAACCAAGGTTACATAGTCCTTTAACTATGACAGGGATCGCCGTTCTCTAGTGGACCATTGGGGGGCCGGTACTGGAACCTCCGGGGCCCCGTCCGATTTGCTGGGATGCACTGTTGGTGCAGACACCTCTGGCGCAGAAGAGTCAGTTGTCAGGCCGTCCTCTGCAGCCGCCGTGGGGATGGGGGCAAAGTTCTGACTATCCTCGGTGGGGAGGTCCTGTGCTGGGGCCTCTTGGGTGCTCGCCTCTGGGTTTGCCCGCTGCTCAGGAACCTGCGTGCTTGGGTGCTCTGTGAGCATGCACCGGCGGAGTTGGTCTATGTGCCTCCGCAGGACCTGCCCACATTCAGTCAACATGTCGTACATGACGGTGCCAGTGGGACGAATGATGCGGCCGGTGATCCATTCTGGGCCCCGTCCAAAGTTTCAGGCAAAGACGGGGTCCTCTGGGAAGAACCCGCGAGGCGCTTCCCACTGCTCAGAGGAGTTTCATGGCTCGGGAGCCTGATCAGGGTGTAGGCGGTCCAAGAGAATTGTTGGTGTCCGACCCATGAGGAGTTTTGCTGGGCAGCGACTGCTTATGAGGTTTGACGTTGTTCGTTGTGCCAGGAGGAAATGGGCGATGCAAAATTCCCAGTCTCCCTCCATCAGGTGGCTTAACGCTTCCTTCGCCGTTCGGACCATGCGTTCCGCTTGGCCGTTTGTAGCAGGGTGCCGTCCTGATGTGTTTGATCAAGTTGTTGCAGAGAAACTGCTGGAATTCCTCCGATGTAAATGCTGTCCCGTTGTCCAAGATGATGTTGCCTGGAAACCCGTGGGTGGCGAAGATCTTTCGGAGGGCACGGATGGTGACATTTGTGGACGTCATGGAGACGGGGCTTATTTCCAGCCACTTTGAATAGGAATCCACAGTCACTAGGAATAGCAATCCATGGAATGGTCCGGCGAAGTTTATTGGGAGCCGGGACCACAGGTTTCATGTGGATTCCCATGACTGGGACGGCACGCCCGGCGGGCTGGGTTGGACAGCTTGGCAGGTCGGGCAACGTTTCACCCACACCTCTATCTCTGCATTGATGCCTGGCCACCAAACGTAGCTCCGGGCAAGGCCTTTCATCCTTACGATGCCCGGGTGTGCTTTGTGCAGGGCCTGGAGAACTTTTTGGCGGAGGGCGTTGGGGACCACGACCCTGTCACCCCACAGCAGGCAACCTTTGTGTGCTGACAATTCCTCCTTGTGGGCCGTAAACACAGTGAACTCCGGGTCCTCTATCTTCGCAGGCCACCCCCTCACCACCCAGCCAGGCTGAGCGGCGGGCTATGTCCGCAGCCTGCAGTGGGGCATCCGGTAGGCCATCCAGCTGGAGGACGAGGTGCACAGGGGCCAGATCCTCAACCACGTATGGTAGGGGAAGATGGCTAAGGGCATCAGCGTGGCCCATAGCTTTCCCCGGGTGGTGTTGCAGCTGGTAATCGTAGCCCACAAGGAAAATGGACCACCGCAAGACCCATGGGTAGAGGACTTGCGGCGTCCGGGCACAAAAAGGCCAAGGAGCAGGCGGTGGTCTTTGGCAATGGTGAATGGCCGGCCATAGACGAAGTCATGGAACTTCTTGACCTTGGCCACTATGGCTAGTCCCTCATGATCATCTGGGCGTAGTTCCGATCAGCTGCAGATAGAGTGCGTGAGTAATACACGACCAGGACCGCCCGTCCATCTGGGAGACGGTGCGCAAGCACTGCTCCAAAGCCATAGGGTGAGGTGTCGCATGCCAAGACTACCGGCAGCACCTCATCGAAGTGGGCCAGGACCGAGTTAGAGATCAATAGTTCTTTAACATTTCGGTACACAGCAGCCTGGTGGGGGCCCCACACCCAGGGGGCCTGCTTGTCTAACAAGCGATGGAGGGGCTCCGTTACTGCTGCCTTGTGGGGGAGAAAGGCGTGGTAGAAATTGAGGATCCCTAAAAATGCCTGTAATTCGGTCTTAGACTTTGGTGGCGGGGCCTCCACGATTGCCTTTACTTTGTCTCGGGTCGGGTGTAGGCCCTCTGCGTCCACTGTGAACCCCAGGAAGTCCAATGATGGCACCCCCAGCCGACACTTCTCTAGTTTGACTTTGAGTCCAGCATCCTGGAAATGGCGGAGAACCATGAGGAGGTGGTCTGCAAAGTTGGCTGGTGTGGCAGCAGCGATCATCACATCATCAAAAAATGGGGTGACGCCAGGTATTCCTTTGAGAAGAGAATCCATCAGTTGTTGGAATAACCCCAGTGCTACACTCACCCCAAATTGCAGTCTCTTGACACGGAATGCCCCCCGGTGGGACACAATAGTTTGCGCCTCAGCAGTAGCCTCATCTACCGGCAACTGTTGGTAAGCCTGGGCAAGTTTCCCAAAGATCTCCCCCCCCCCAAGGTAGCCAGTATGTGGCTAACCACAGGTATCGGATATGCGTGGTCCTGTAGCACCTTATTCAGCGTACATTTGTAGTCCGCGCAGATGCGGACTGACCCGTTCGGCTTTTCTACCACTACTATGGGGGTCTCCCACACAGTGTGGGAGACCAGTTCCAGGACGCCCTCGACCGAAATCCCCAGGCGCTCAAACCAGGCAACGACCCAGCAAGCTGACCAGGTCGCCCTCTACCACAATCAAGTCCAGAAGGCTCTTGAATTTCCCATATTGTACTCGAAAACTCTCAACCCCCTTAATCGGCACCCGGTTTCACTGAAAGTCCATGAGCGTCACTGGGGATGGGCACAAGCGGGGTCCCCCCCTTAGGGCATAAGCACTTAAGCGTGGCCTTGGATATGATTGAGGCCACAGAGCCAGAGTCTATCTCCATAAGGCATGGGGATCCCTCGATTTTTACAGTAGCTTGAATTTTAGGGGTGGACGATTTGCCGGGGAATTTCTGTACCTGTTCCGATGCCTGTGTGAGGTGGTAGAGGTCCTCTGCTGCTGCGTCATCCTCGAAGTGGTCATCCACTCTGCAACGCGGTGGCTGGGTCCGGCTGGTCGCTTTGGAGTGACATACTCGGGCAATGTGGCCAGTGCGCCCACAGTTCCAACAGACAGTGTCTCGGAACCTGCATGTTTTCCTTTCATGCCTGTCGCCACAGCTGGTACACTCTGGGGCTGTTGAGTTGGGATGCTTGCGGGCGGAGCTTGCGTTCGAGGCTGGAGTGCGGTGCGGGGCTTGCATGCGGTGGACCTCCACGCCCTCGGTGATGGCAGCCTTGTGCGCGGTGGTGGCTGCTGGGTGGGACCTTTCCCACGCGGTGGCGGTGGCCGATGCTATGGTGACCATCTCACCCTCCATTATGCATCGCCATAGTTTTTCCTCCCGTAGTCCTGTGATGAAATGGTCTCGAAGGCCATGTCCAAGTGCGCCCCAAATTTGCACTCGGAGGCCGATCGGCGGAGCTCCGCAAGGAACTCCGCGGCCATTTCGCGGCCTTGCTGACTCCACTGGTGGAACACCATGTGACACGTCATCTCCGAAGACTTAGGCGTGTAGTGGTTCTGGACAGCGGTGACGATTTCATCGAAGGTGCAGTTGAGTCTCATACTTTACAGTTGGTATATTTTCAAGTTCAGGTCCTTAGTGAAAATGCCTGGTTCAGAACCACCCTTAAAGCTGCAATTCTACGCACCTTTATGTAGGAGTTAGTCCCACTGAACACAATATGACTCACCTCTCTGAGTCAACACATATTGGATCAGGCTTCATGCAGTTTTCTGCTGGGTCTGACAATGTGCACCCTCATATAGTCTCATTTCTACCTGTTGACTTTTGTGAACCATCATCACAAGTTCTCAAAAATAAGAATCTAACTTAAAAGCTCTGTTGATATAGAACACCAGTTCTAGGCTCATTCAGTAACAGAAGCCTAGGAGTGAGTCAGTGTTTATTTTGAGGATGACTGTAACCTTCTGCTTTTTGTTCTCTAAACAAACTTTTTTTCATGAATGGGACTTGCCCATGAGTAAGAGTACTATAATCAGTTTAATTCCAGAGCTCCTGGCCAGTTAGCTAAGCTTTATTTTTAGAGAGTATGTTTTTTGTTTAACGTAATGCAGCATTTCTGTTCTTCTGTCCTTGTGACAATCTTCCAGTGGGTGATGACAAAGATAAGATCTATGTGTATCATCAGTGCATGGTTCACTTAATAACCTATTCATCCAACATTTTTACCTTTCTATTCATACAAGCAGGAGTCAGCTCTGTATTTCCTTTGAATGCCCAGCTCTTGCTAGGAAGCAAAGGTGGAATTTCTTGTTCCCTTTTGACCTCTGTTCCCTTTAATCTATGTTTTTAGAGCTGCCAGTTTATTTATTCAGGTAGACAGGCCTAGTGTATGCCTTTGACAGCAATCTGTGATTTAGAGGTCTTTCATTCTTGTTTGCCAGAACAATCCACGCAGTGGGTTGGATCCAGAGTACATTTTCCCATGGCAGAACAGAACTTTCCTGTCTCCCCCCTCCCACTGTAGCCTGCTGATCACCACAAAATGCTGCTTCTGGGGGACCGTGGATCCTGAGGAATGATATGGGCTGAAGTGGGAAGGGAAGGGGAAATCAGTGGAAATTACCAGTTTAGTCTGGATCCAACCCATAGGTTCCAAAGAAAATATAGACATGACTTGACCCCCCACACACACACACCCACACACTGGAAGAATAAAACATATCTAAGTTGTTTACATGTATTAGTGTAAATCTGGCCAGAGAACATCTAGGAACTATGAAAGAGCTCCTGCAAAATCAAATCTAGAACACTGAAAAGAGATAAGAGCTTAAATGCTTTATTGTTTTCTTCACAGCTAGAGAAAAGCACTGCAATAACACCCATTTCCCCTTTTTCAGCCTCAGGACATTTGGCTTCCTTGCTGCTTGTGAATTTTCCTTCAGAAATGACAACCTGCATGGATGACGTTAATATGAATGACATGTTTCTAGAAGTGAAACAAGGAAGAAAGCGAGTGAAGATTTTAGTACAGAATAAAATGTTTATACAGTAGCAGTGTGTGTAAACAAGATCTTGGGGTAAGGGTGGACCGAAAATTAAATATAAACAGCCAGTGTGATGCAGTGACATAAAAGGCTAATGCAAACTTTGGGTGTATCAACAGAGGCAGTTCTGGAGGCCTTACTACAAAAAGGATGTGGACAGAAAGGAGCAGGTTGCAGAGGAGAGCGATGAGGATGGTCGGGGGGCCTGGAGACCAAGCCGTATGAGGAAAGGCTGAGGGACTTGGGCTGTGGTCACACGTGGCAGTTGAAGAGGAGGGGAAGCAAGGCTATCTCCTCCGGAGGAATTTGACACGCAGTTGCAAGATCACACCTCCCTTTGTAGCTGCAGACTCAGCCCATCACTGTGTGATCAGAGGCAACTGTGGGTGAGTTGAGGGTTTTTTTGGCTGTTTGTTTCCCATGGGCATAAACAAGGAATCACACCTCTGCACTGAGGGCCCCCTATGTAGTATGCGATGATGCACATACTGCGAAGGGGGGGGGGGAATGGCACCAAGCCAGGATGGTCTGATCAGACTATCCCAATGGCATGAGAGCGTGCTTGTGTGATCAGACAGGGAAAAGTCTGTCTGTGGCCCATTGGAACCCATTAGAGCCGGACTTTCCCCGGTGTCTTTTAACTCCGCTTCTGCAGTAGAGCAGCACAGGTTGTCGACAACTGTGGGACGCTTCCCAGATGTTGCTGTCTGATTGCTCCCTTTAGATCCATCAGGCATTTGCACCTATGTCATTTAAAGGCCCATGTGATCACAGCCTTGGGAATGTTTAATCTGGAGAAGAGCAGGTTGAGGCGGGACATGATTGCTCTCTAAGTATTTGAAGGGCTGTCCCTTAGACGAGGGCAGGGAACTGTTCTTGTTGGCAGCAGAGGATAGGACGTGAAATAATGGGTTTAAATTAAGGGCAGGAAGGTACTGGCTGGATATTAGGAAAAACTTTTTTACAGTAAGAGTTGTGAAATAGTGGAATCAGCTGCCTAGGGAGATGGTGAGCTCCCCCTCAATGGCAGTCTTTAAGCAGCACCTGGATTAAAACTTGTCAGGGATGTTCTAGGCTGATCCTGCATTGAGCAGGGGGTTGGATGAGATGACCTCTACGGCCTCTTCCAACTCTGTGATTCCATGATTCTATGATGTGAAGGAGGAAGGGGAAAAGACACTATTTTCATTAGGTGGGTTTGGAAAGAACACCATTAAAAGGTTGTGCCTGATTGTTAATCTGCTCTCATGTAAAGTATTAGTTAAAAGATGGAGTGAATTGAAGTTCTGGTTGGGCCATTAAGGGTTTGGTCGCTAAATTCTGTTTCTAAAAGTGGATGAGACAGACTAATAGAGGAGAAGTCCATCAATGGCTACTAGCCATGGTGATTAAAGGGAACCCCCATATTCAGAGGCAGTACATTTCTAACAGTGCTAGTAAGTACCATCCAGTGAGGGCCTTGGCTTCTGTACCCTGTTCACTGGCCCTCCTGAGCAACTGGTTGAAACAGGACACTGAATTTAATGGCTAATTGGTCTGATCCAGCAGAGAGCCTATTTATTCTTTGGTTAAATTATTTAAGTTTCGAAGAGTGACATTTGAAGGAGCAGACACTGATTCTTTTTTAGTTTATTTTGTATATATATTACTAATTTTGTGCTAACATTAGTGGATGTTTGCTGCAGTGGTGTACCTAGCCTGCTTGGCGCCTGGGACAGATAATTTTTAACACCCTCCCCCTCCTTCTGCCCCCCATCAAGTCACAGCTGACTTGTGGCAACCCCATAGGGCTTTCAAGGCATGAGATGTTTGGAGGCCCTGCTTAGCTTTTGAGATCTGATGAGATCAGGCTAGACTGGGGCTATCCAGGTCCTTCATATGGAGATAAAAAAATAAGGTCAATGCGATGGTGCAAAATCAGGTAAAATTACAGTTTATTACTCAGTTGAAATTCCCAAAAAATTCCCTACACGTTTTGCCAACAGGCTTCACCATGAGAATCTCTTTGTCTTGCAGTAATTCTTCAAAAAGAGTATAAGGTCAGTACTTATTTTTTTATCTCCTGTGACTAGTGCGGTGCTTTTATTTTATTCTCCCCTCTCTATACGACAAAATTATTTTCAATAATAATCAGGAAATAAAACAAATAATAATAATGGTTAGACAATAGATTCAGTTGGGTTACCTGTGTTGGTCTGAAGCAGCGGAACAAAGTTCAATCTTAAAGGTACCACTGGACCCAAACTTTGTATTCAGTGACCAGAAAAGAAATGCAGACAATGAAAAATTTCATTTAGCTTTGTATATATAAACATGACAGCAAAAAAGATTCATATCCAACATGCTATTCCATCACAAGAGCCAGCATGATATAGTGGTTAAGGTGTTGACCTAGGAACTGGGAAATCCAGGTTTGAATCCCCACTCATGCCATGGAAGCTTGGTGGGTGATCTTGGGCCCCAGGACAGCCTGATCTCATCAGATCTCAGAAGCTAAGCAGGGCCAATGTGGAGGCAAGCAATGGCAAACCACCTCCAAACATCTCTTGCCTTGAAAACCCTACAGAGTTGCCATAAGTCAGCTGTGACAAGCTGGCAAAAAAAATTCCATCACATGTGTTCTGAGCAGGCACTTGGTAGGGCTTCTGTTCTCCATTTTGAAGCCCAAGAGCTGACCATCCCAAACATCCACAAGGCACAAGAACTAGGAGTCTGCCTTTGTACTAACTTTTACTAACTAACACTAGCCAAAGCATCACAAAATAGTGATCACAAGAAGGTGCCCCTACTCCCCCAAGAAGGTACCCCTATCCTCCATTGTTTCCAAAGGACTAAAATCAAGCCAGAAAATTTCTGCAGGAGAAACTGAAGTGGGGCATTTTTGCAAGCCCAGCAGAACCAGTGCAATCACAGAGTGCCCAGCAGAACCCAGTGCTGTTGTGGTAATGCCAGCTGATGTCAAACACAGAATCACAGTCCAAGCGATGGGGGGAGGATTGGAAGCTTAGCAGAACCAGTACAATGTACAGTACCTAGCAAACCCAGTGCCATTGTGGCAATGCCAGCTGATGTCAAGCACATAATCACAGTTCAAGCATTGGGGGGGGGGGGGTTGGAGGCCCAGCAGAACCAATGCAACATACTGTGTCCAGCAAACCCAGTGCCTTCTGTTCATTATATTAACAAATGTTTGTTACTATATTACTCTTAAACACATTCTGTCACCAAGCAGGATAGGGATTAGAAGGTCTTGAGATCAAGAAGTGGAAATGAAGAGGGGTGGGACACTGGAAAATTAGGTGAAGGGAGACAGAAATTAATGAGGAGCATGTGGAAAAAAGGGAGAGAAATTAAGAGAGGGAAAGATTATTGTATCTTGCTGCAGTACTCTAAGTACTTCTCTGCAAGATTTGGCTGAGCTGGGTGCAAGGAAAGGAAGAGAGAAAGACTAGACTATTGGAGAAAATGATCTGCAGGCTGGCAATTACTGTAGCGGCTATCAGACTGCTGGTTTGGTTGTATGATCTGTTAAGCAAGTTTGCTTCAGTCTTGGAGAAAGGGAAGTCCAGCTGATCCTAGTGTGCTTTTTACTGTGCTCAGACTTCCCTGTACTCCTAGTGGCTGCAGCCAGAACTGCACTTTAAAAATAAAAGGAAAGACGGTTGGCTGGACGCAGTATGACTCTGACTTTGAGGGCCCTCCTTCAACAGTCTTGCATTGCACCCAGGGCAGACCTGTACCCCCATCCCACCCTTGGCACGCCACTGGTTTGCTGGTAGACTGCTATAAGCTCATAGTTATAGGTGTGTTATAGGCTTTGTAGACCACACCAAGGATGTACCAAGAAACAGCCTAAGGCAGATACATCCAAATGTTTCCTGCACATGGTAAAATATAATCAACAAAAGAACTGATATTGTGCTGCCCTGTAATTGCAATCCAAAATCAGGCAGGGAAATTCATCATGCTTAATGATACAGCAAAGCCTGTCTATGTCAATGCAAAGGGTGGCCTTCATTTTCTCTCTTCCAACCCCATCAGTTAAAAACCCTCAGAAATTACTGCCATGCCAGACAATGCCTGCATTCTCAAAGGCCCATTCTAGTGCTGTGACTCTGCAACTGGGAAACTGAAAGGTGCACATCTTCAACTGAAGATTTCATTGTACAGAAGAGTAAAAGAAAAAAACTGAACCAAGTTTTATCAGAGAATAAACACTCATGATTTATTCATTGATTCTCATTGCTCCTTTTAGATCTTGAAAGGCATTTCCAGTTGAAGTACATCAACCAAGCTTCTCATTCCCGCGTACATGAAAGTGCCAGGAGGGGAGACAGAACAGCAGTTATGGATTCCCCCCCACCCTTTTAGGAGACATGCATTACCTGCTGGGAAGCAATTTGTGGAATTTGTAGTGTTGGCAGAGGCACAATCCACCAGCACAACTGCTCACTGAAAAAAGACTCATGGTTTACCAGCAGTTTGGCTTAAAATAGTGGAAATGTGCAAAATTGTCTGGGTTATACTGTTCCTAATGGCACTGGAAAAGCCCAAATGGTCCTTTATACTTTTAGCCATTTTGAGTGGTGTCAGTATGAAAGACATAGAGCAGGATTCAGCAGATCAGTGCTGAAAATATGTTGAATACAGGTAATACATGCTTTGTCTATACTTCATCATGGCCTCCACTCTGGTCTGAGTTCAAAAGGCTCTAAGCAGTCTTTCAAGTCTCACTGCAGTGGCAGCAGAACCTCATATGTGTAGCTTCGTCCCAACTTGATGTCATAAGGCTCAGCACCACATGGGTGGAGCAAGTCAGCTGGGACCTTCCCATGCTCTCATCACCTGTGCCTTGTGAAGAACAATTGCATGAAAGGACCCATGTGATTTCCACCACACATGTAGTACTTGGGCTTTTAAATGTTACTGTAGCAGAGCAGGCTGAAGTTCCTGCACCAGTTTGGTGTAGTGGTTAAGAGCGGCGAACTCTAACCAGGTTTGATTCCCCACTCCTCCACATGCAGCCAGCTGGATGACCTTGGGTCAATCACAGTTCTCTCAGAGCTGTTCTTTCACGAGCAGTTCTCAAAAGAGCTCTCTCAACCCCACCTACCTCACAAGGGGTCTGCTGAAGGGAAAGGAAGGAAAGGAGATTGTAAGCCGCTCTGAGACTCCGAATGAAGGGCAGGCTATAAATCCAACTCTTCTTTTTCTTCTTCATTCTTGTTAAGTATGAAAGGCACCTGAACTAGCAGAGCATGTCAGCTGTAAACTGAAATGAATTGCAGCCCCCCCCCCCCAATTTGTGATGAAAGTTCACTTGGCTTTTTCATTATGTCAGGGATCCCCAACCATTGAAATTCTGGCACATTTGAAATTCTGATACAGCATGGTGAGTACAGCAACAAAACGGCTGCTGCAAGAGGCAGAACCAGCCACAAAATTATTCTCACAGCTTAATTTCAGTTAACACAGTGTAGATACTTGTGCTCTGGTGGCTGCTGATGTCAAAGAAACATTTAAAAAAATCTGCACAGCCAATCAAATAGCCATCAATCAGCTCTAGCTGGCCCCACCCACCTCCTAGAAAAACCTGGTGAGTGCCAGAAAAGGTGTTGACAAGTGCTGTGGCACCCACAGGCACCACGCTGGAGACCCCTGCAGTATGTCATGAGTGAAAGAAGGAGGCTCGTGCGCTATTGGCAAGCCGATTAAGTGCACGGGCCGTTTTGCCGCCTAGAGGAAATGGGCAGACTGCTGCGCTGAGACACAGTGTGTCTCAGTGTCGAGGGGGCGGGGCCAGCCTTTATAGGCTCGGCCCCGTTCTCCTTGTCAGTTGTGCCTCGCGCTCAGTAGCGTTAGGAGCTCCGAGCACATCAGGACGATGCTTTGGCTGATGCGAGTGCTGAGGAGGCATCGAGGTGAACAGCGCCTTGACAGCGGTTGATCGGTATTCTACCACTGATATTTGGATGATTGGCCGTTGGCGTTCCCGTGCGTATAAGAGTTATGTTCGAAAGAACAAGTTTTGAGTTTGGATGTTAACAAACCTCTCATTACAGGTGCTGTCGGCAGGCTGGTGAGGCACGATGTTCTGATTTGTGGCCACAGTATGATTTTCTGGGCTGCCCACTACGCCAGGAGGACACCTGTGGAATCACAGCTGGGCCTCAGCGGGTGGGCCCGTTTTGAGTGGTTAGGGAGGAGAGGCTTGAGGTGGCCCAGACTCCTCCCTTTGTTGTTGGGGGAACGGCAGGGGCCTCCCCCGCAGGTCTTGGTTATCCACCTTGGGGGTAATGACCTGGGCCTGCTGAAGGGCATAGCTTTGGCAATTCAGGCCAAGGCTGACCTTGCCACCATTAAAGCAAGGTGGCCAGGTACATGGATTGTGTGGTCAGCAGTCTTGCTGCGTCGTGTCTGGCGTGGCCTTGGGGACCCCCGGGGTTTAGACAGGGCCAAGAAGAAGGTGAACCGCCATATGGAAAAGGCACTGGAGGGGGGTTTAGGTAGGTTTCTCCCTCATCCAGGTATTCGGCTTGACCTATACAGGGAAGATGGCATCCATTTGTCAAACAAGGGCAACGACATATTCCTAGAGGAATTACAGCAAGGGATTAGGGCAGCCTTGGGCTGTTAGGTGGCTGCGGCAGCCAAAGCAGAGGCTTGGCCTTGCCTGTGGCAGAGTAGGGTGGGAAATAATGCAGAAACGGTAATCACTTTCAGCCAGTTCCAGTTGGGGACCAGGGGGTCATCAGGAACGGCCCCAGGGCTGTAGGGTTTAGGGCTGGGAATAGTGACCACCTCAGGGAGCCTCTTGGGTAAGCTCCTCCCTGAGGCTGTAGGACTTCAGGGGTAGGCGGTCCTGGGAGGTGACCTGTGCGCTGGGCTGCTGGTCGCAGGCCAGAGACTTGGCCCTAGACTGGGGCTAGTGACTTGCCCATACATCTAGGCAAGGAGGTTGGCTGGAGTGACACCTGCCTTGCCTGTTCTGCTCCCACTTAGTTCCCTTGCTGTTGAATTATTATGCAAAATAAATAGTTAATAAAGTGGCCCTTGTTTGAATTTTAAACAGTTGTCTGTCTCTTTATTTCCGGCTCAGGGGGCAAAGGGAACTATACAATGCCAGGGCTATTTTTGGGCAGGAACGCACAGGAACGGAGTTCTAGCTGGCTTCAGATTTGGCCACGCCCACTACAGCCAAAACCTCTGCATGTGTGGCTACAGAGGGAAGGCCTGGAGAGCGCCCCCCACCAGCGACTCCGAGGCGGGTGGGCCAGGGATGGGCTAGAAGGATCGGGGAGGCATTTAAATGCCTTCCCATGCCTTCCCTGGCCTATCCATGGGCCAGCTTGCCCGGACTCTCTGCAGCTGCGGGGCACCTGGGCAAGCCAAAGGAAGGCATAGGGTGTGACCTAATATGCTAATGAGCTGTGCTGTCAGGGGTGTGGCCTAATATACTAATGAGTTCCTGCTGTTGGGTGTGACCTATTATGCTAATGAGTTCCTGCTGGGCTTTTTCGGCAAAAAAAGCCCTGTACAATGCTATCCTTTGTTAACTTTTTCTTCCAATGACACCAGGAGTCCATACACATTGAGACTATACTGAGGAGGACAGCGGTTAACTGTTTCCCTTAGGCTGCTTCCTCAGTTGAAACTGCCCCTCCAGGCTAATTTTAACTCTTTAATGGAAAAAAAATACAAGCTCCCTCTGGTTACCTGTCTTTCCTTCCAAGTGGGGTTAAAAACATCCCAGGGGAGGCCAGTTTGTTAGGCGGAATAGCATGCAGGAAATAGTTCCCTGTCAAAAGCTGCTTTTTGAGCCTAAACGTTAGAGATTAGCATTGAGGTCTAATACTATCTGAAGAGAATAGACAATAATTATGTACGTAGGTAGAAGTTCATTGCTGTTCTTACCATTAGTAAGGGGGGGTCTGGTTTCCATCACAGACCACCCCATTCTGAATGGCATCGTGCAATGAATCCTTTAGGTATAAAATAGTATGAATTTGGACATTTAGGGCTGCTTATTCAACAATCCCTTCTGTAGGGCTTGGTGAGCAGACAAGAAACATGCCTTTTATTATTATTCTTTGTGACTTTTATATACTACTGGTTCTATTCTTTGGTCATATTTTACTTGGGTTACTTCAATAAAATAGTATGTTAACATGAAGCTGACTGGACTGTTTTTCTCTCTTGAGTGAATTCAATCCCTGGGTTAGGCTCACCCTAACCCTTCGGACCCTGGGAATGCTGGGACCCCCAGAATCCCACCCACAAGAACACAGATTCAGCATCATTTGGTTCAAGACAGAAGCCATGCAGCGCAGTCCGACACAGGTTTACACAGTGATTCCATCCCCCAATGGGACTTTTTCCCTACTGAGAGTATTTAGGATCACAGCCTCAGTGATGTGGAATTAGAGAATAAGATTGCTGAAATTATATGTTGCAGTCATCACATAAATACACATTCAATTTTTAATGTTTTTACTCTAGATGAGATTCACTGGGATAACTTCCAGTTGGTTCGTAAAGTCTGATAGGATCTAGCCATGTTATCCTGGGAGCACAAAATACTGACTCCTAAGGCTGCAATAAATATGCTTTACATTTCTCCTGCCACCTTCCCCATTTATAGTCTGGACTGGAGATGGATTTCATTCATTTTAAGTTCCATCCAATTCTTTCCATCCTGCTTCATACCCTGAACTATACCCTGATGACTAACTAGTATTTATCATCGTAATGTGCAAAGCAGCACTGCTGAAAATGGAAAAGCCTGATTGCAGACCTTTCAGTTAGCAACCGAGCAACAACAACAAAAAAGGTTATAGCCTCACTCGTTTTGTTGGTCATAAACCATATTTTGTTAAATGTGCAAGAGAGACCTCTGGAATTTGATTTTTTTCCCTTTAAGCATTGGATAACATTGTGTATCCTTTTGGTGACCTTTGTGGGTTTTGCAAATCATACCATGTGAGCCTTTACTACAACATACTTATTATGGAATGCTGAGATTACAGAGTAACTCAGTGACATCAGCCGATCACTAGACCTCTCCTGGAGCAGAACTAATAGGTGTTGTAGGCTACGATTTCAAGCATACTTGTTTCCAAGAATGTTTTAAACAATAATGCATACTTGCTCATGCACTGATGTGGGGGGTGAAGCAAAACTTGTGCAGTCAGGTCAAATAGTAACAGTCATAACTAAAATATGCTCATCATATTTATTTAAAATATTTATATTCCCTTCTTTCAGTTTAAAAGGCTCAAAGCAGCTCACAGCAAGATCATTAAAATGCTTATCAATAACAAATAGAAGTGGCAACCTAGTATAAAAGCAATTAAAGTAGCCACATACAATTAAGAACAGCACTGCCCTTATCAGACAACACAGCAGAAAAGATTTACAATCCAAACTACAGCATTAAAACCCATAAATAAAACCAGGAACAAACAACAGAATGACAGTCAAGGCAAGAAAAAGGAAAACAAAGCAATTCAACAGAATGCATGGCAAAATAATCCAGTAGTTCAGTGAGACTGGAGATGGGCAGACAGCTGTAAGGAATGAATGTAAAAATCAAGGCACTGTGTCCATTTCAAACATGTGGGCACACAGAATAAGGTCTCTGCAGAACATCTTAATTGACAGGCAGATTCATATGGGAGCCGGTGGTCCTTCAGCTAGTCCATCCCTGGGTCCGGCCAAATTGGCAAATTATCGGCCAGTTTCCAATTTGCCCTATTTAGGCAAATTAATTGAGAGGGCGGTGGTGATACAGTTACAGGGCTTTATGGATGACACTTCCATGCTAGACCCCTTCCCAGGCCATGGGACAGAGATGGCACTGGTCACCCTCACAGACGACCTGTGGCATTTGGATCAGGGCGGGAAGGCGGTGCTGTTGTTGTTGGATCTGTCGGCGGAGTTAGACACGGTTAACTATCAGCTACTGATCCACCACCTCGCCAACACTGGGATTCAGGGGCTTGCTTTGCAATGGCTCGTCTCCTTTCTCCAAGGTCAGGGACAAAGGGTGGTGCTTGGGGATCAGCTGTCCCAAAGGCACCTGCTGATCTGCAGAGTGCCCCAAGGGGCAGTGCTCTCCCTGGTGTTATTCAACATCTACATGCGCCCCCTTGCCCAGATTGCCCAGAGGCACGGGCTAGGATTAGGGTTATGTGGATGACACCCAGCTATATCTGTTGTTGGGCGGTCAGTCCGACTCTACCCCAGAAGATCTGGACCGGGTGCTACAGGACATGGCTGGTTGGCTTAGACTGAGCCAATTGAAACTGAATCCGATGAAGACAGAAGTCCTGTGCCTGAGTCGTGGTGGTCCAAAGGTAAGGTTACTGCTCCCGACCTTTGACGGGGCACCATTGGTGCCAGCACAGAGGTTAGGAGTCTGGGAGTGCTCCTGGATGCCTCCCTGACAATGGAGGCCCAGATAGCAGCCACTGCCAGGTCGGCCTTTTACCATCTCCGGCTGATTAGGCAGTTGGTTCCCTTCCTCGAGACTGGATTACTGTAATGCCCTCTACATGAGGCTGCCCTTGTCACAACTCCAGAAGCTGCAGCTGGTGAAAAATGCAGCGGCCAGGCTGTTGATGGGTCTCCCAATGCAGGAGCACATCCAGCCTGTGCTAAAGGCACTGCACTGGCTGCCAATAGCATACCGGATTCGCTTCAAGGTGCTGGTTTTGACCTTTAAAGCCCTATATGGTCTGGGGCCTACTTACCTGAGGGACCGCCTTTCCCCGCATGTTCCCCAGAGAGCACTGAGGTCAGGGTCTCAAAATCATTTGGTCCTCCCTGGACCGAAAAACGCCAGACTGGCCTCTGCCGGGCCCAGGGCCTTCTCAGTAGAAGCTCCACACTGGTGGAATGAGCTCCTGGAAGACATCAGGGCCCTGCGGGACCTCTTACAGTTCTGCAGGGCCTGTAAAACGGAGCTCTTCCACCAGGCCTTTGATTAGGAGCTGCTACTAACAACAACTGAATTGTCAAGGCTCTCTATGTCAACCTCAACAGCCTGTGATATACTGGACACTGACTTTGGCCATACTTTGTTATCATCTTTTCATGGCCTATTGGGATGCTACCCCCACCAGCACTTTATCTGTTTTTGTGACTTGTTATGTTTAAGAGTTTTTATGATGTTTTATTGTGCTAATACATCTGTGTTTTAATATATTTTAACTTTTTAATGTAAGCTACCCTGAGCCTGCTTTGGCAGGGAGGGCGGGATACAAATCGAACTAACTAACTAAATAAATAATGTTCAAGATTTTAAATGTTGCATTTTATTATATGTTTTATTGTATTTTATATCTCAGCTTTGCCGCATGTGAGCCGCCCTGAGCCTTTGGGAGGGTGGGATAGAAATCGAATAAATAAATAAAGGCCACAAACAGCAGCACTTTGAATTGTACCTGTAAATTTATTGGCAGCCAGTACAGTTTTCCAAACCTGGGAAGATATGTTCTTTACGATTTACTCTAGCCAGTAATTTCAATGCAGCATTATGAACGAAGTTCCTAACAGCCTTCAAGAGCAGCTGTAAGTAGAACACACTGCAATCTAACCTGTGTGTGGCCAGAATATGAACAATTTTGGGCAGATCTTGCCTTTTGAGGAAAGGTTGTGTCTGGCACCCAGCTGAAGACATCCAGCATTGCCTTCTCCCTACAAATGTCTTCTCTGCTCTCTTAGCGATTTCAGCTAAGCATACCTTTATTCGGTTCAGGACAAAGACGAAGGGACCAGCTCGCAGGCTGGTTATATATGTTCAGAAAACCCGCCACCAAGTACACCTAAACACACCCCCTACTCCCGATAGGCTATTTACAGTAACCGGGCGACCATTGGTCTCCCGGCTGAGAAGCTGGCCCTTTGATTGGGCCGGCTAGGATCCTACGGACCCATTGTCTTTGGACATGAAGCTATTGAAGAGTTGTGCCTGGCCAGCCCGGGCAAGTCCGGGCATGTCAGGCTGAATACATTACACCCCTCCCCCCTTGGTTCAGAAGGCACCCACAGACGAAGTCCTTCAAGTAGGCGGGTGGCTTCTTGGGGCGCGTCGAGCGTCGGGGCTCCGGGGTAGCGATGGGTTCGGTCTCGGGGGCCCTGGGAGCCGAGGGGCCTGGGACCGACGAGGGCGCCGAGGAGGCAGGACAGGCTGGCACCACGGTGTGAGGTGCCTCGGGTTCCTCACGGAGAGGCGGCTGTGGATCCGGTTCCGGTAGTGGGGCCGATGTGGCAGGCTCTGGGTCCTCGTCCGGATCCTCAGGGTCCAGCTGTAGCGTGCGACGGCGCAGCTGATCTATGTGCCGGTGGAGGATCTGGCCGTCCTCGCTGGAGACCTCGTATGAACGGGGGCCCTTGACCCGTATGACTCGGGCTGGGATCCATTGAGGCCCCCGGCCGTAGTTTCGGGCGTACACCGGGTCCTCTGGAAAGAACCCTCTGGCCGGCTCGTACGTCTCGGTGCCCGGGGCCTCCGGGGTTGCCCGATCTGGGTGTAACCGATCCAGTCGGGAGGCCAGGCG
>NW_015160222.1:960847-971319 GCF_001447785.1 Gekko japonicus | reverse complement strand
TGCGCGGTGAGCGGTTGCCGGAGAGCTGGGATGCGATGCTGCGCGGTTCCCGGAGGTCTCGGCGTCGGTGCTCGGTGCGGGGCTCGGTTTGGCGTCCGGGGCTTTGTCGCTGCTGCTCTCGGGGTCAGCAGGGAACGAAGCGGAGCCGGGAGCTGCGCGGTGAGCGGTTGCCGGAGAGCTGGGATGCGACGCTGCGCGGTTCCCGGAGGTCTCGGCGTCGGTGCTCGGTGCGGGGCTCGGTTTGGCGTCCGGGTCTTTGTTCATGGGGTCGTCGATCCCACCTTCGTCGCCAGTGAAAAGTATGCAGACGGAGAGCGATTTCAGCTAAGCATACCTTTATTCGGTTCAGGACAAAGACGAAGGGACCAGCTCGCAGGCTGGTTATATATGTTCAGAAAACCCGCCACCAAGTACACCTAAACACACCCCCTACTCCCGATAGGCTATTTACAGTAACCGGGCGACCATTGGTCTCCCGGCTGAGAAGCTGGCCCTTTGATTGGGCCGGCTAGGATCCTACGGACCCATTGTCTTTGGACGTGAAGCTATTGAAGAGTTGTGCCTGGCCAGCCCGGGCAAGTCCGGGCATGTCAGGCTGAATACATTACAACTCCAAACTTAAATAGGCAGGAGAAGAGAGCAAGCATATGCATGTCAGTAGGACTTCTATCAACATTCTGCTCAGAAAGTTCTTGGGAAAGGGGAGGCATAAAAAGTCAGTGTTCCTACTCACACCTGTTAATAGATAATGCTGGCCCAATGCAGCAACTTCTTTTTTGTGTTTATATTATTTGCAAGTATAGTTATCAGATGGAAAAAAACAAAACAACTTTTTCCCTCAACATCCCTCATCATGAGGAAATTTTGAGAGTCTGCATAGAATTCAGACATCTCTCCTTATATATAATTGAGTAGTGGGTGCCAAAGTTCTAAAATGCACTCCTTTAGTGTATGGACGCTTGAACTGTCAGTCAGAAGACGCTGGCTGGGTTGACTGGCTGCTTTGTGCAGTCCCGCCCAGCGTTTCAAGGTCTTTTGCATATGGAAGCTGATTGGACTTCACTGCATTCCACACCTCAAACTCACCCCCCTCCCCGCAAGGCAGTTGGAATGTCAGTTGCATATGGAACCTTCAAGGTCTTTTGCATATGGAAGCTGATTGGACTTCACTGCATTCCACACCTCAAACTCACCCCCCTCCCCGCAAGGCAGTTGGAATGTCAGTTGCATATGGAACCTTCAAGGTCTTTTGCATATGGAAGCTGATTGGACTTCACTGCATTCCACACCTCAAACTCACCCCCCTCCCCGCAAGGCAGTTGGAATGTCAGTTGCATATGGAACCTTCAAGGTCTTTTGCATATGGAAGCTGATTGGACTTCACTGGGAGCCGCGGTCGCCCGGGCCGAGATTGGGGGGGCAAGGCGGGCGACAGAAGGCCGAGGCCTCCGTCGGCCGGCCCTCTACAGAATCCACCCCCCAAACCTCCAGGTATTTCCCTCCTTAGAGCTGGCAACCCTACATTCCCCTCAGTGCCTGTTGGTAGGCAACTAAGCTTGGTCCTGTCACCTACTTTGGCCTTTGGGAGAAAACACATTGGGGCCAGTCCTGATAGGGTTGCCAACTCCAGATGGGAAATTCCTGGAGATTTGAGGGATGGAGCCTGAAGAGGGTGAGGTTTGAGGAGGGGTGGGACCTCAGACAGGTACACTGCCATAGACTCCACCCTCCAAACCAGTCAGTCCCACATAGGGAACCATTGTTGCCAATCTCCAGGTGAGGGCTGGAGAGCACTCAGAATTACAACTGCTCTGCAGAAGGGAGGGCAGAAGTCAGCTGAAGTCAAAGGGGCAGATAATGGGAGGTTGATGATTAGCTGGGAAGGAGATGGGGTTGCCAACTACATGCTGACAAATTCCTGGGGATTTGAGGGGTGGAGACTGGAGAGGGTGGGGTTTGCAGAGGGGTGGGACCTCAGACAGGTAGAATGCCATAGACTACACCCTCCAAACCAGCCACTTTGTCCTGGGTAACAATTGCTGCCAATCTCCAGGTGAGGGCTACAGATCACTCACAATTACAACTGCTCTTCAGGTAGCAGAGATCAGTTCCTCTGGAGAAAACAGTGGACTCTGTCATTATACCCCCTGCTGAGGTCACCACAGCAAATTGACACTGTTTGCCCAAAGCCAGAGCACTCCCCCAGAGCCTCTTTCTAGATCCCGTTGTATTGCTTTCACAACGGGCTTTACTGCTAGTCAGTATTATAAGGGGCATACTGTAACATAACCAGAATAACACCATCATTCAAGCCACTGGCCATAAGCCATTCAGGATTTGTTAACAATCTACATGAATACTTGATTGGGCCTGGAAACAAATCAACCAATGTAACGGGGGGGGGGGAATGGTCAGTCTTGCAGCTGCATTTTGTAAATATGGAACTTCCTGGATGTTTTTCAAAGGCAGCTCCATATAATCCAACCTGGGCAAACCAGACACATGTGAGTGTGGGCAAGTCATCTTTTCCCAGGAGTGGCTGCAGTTGCACACAACATTTCTGGAAACCTCCTCAACTTGCAAGGCTGGATGCAGGAGACTCCAGGTCAGTAAACCCAGTCTTGCAGAGGGACTGTTACCCTATCCAAAACTGGATATAAACCTTATTGCAAATCAACTTTACCTATCTGTCCGAATTAAATTTCAGTTTGTTCACCACATCTACTTTTCCCCTGCCTCTAGGTGCCTAATATTAGTAGTCATTTTCCCAGAGATTTTGTAATGGGAGGCAATGTGGCAGAACAGAGTCTCATTGTTCATATAAGCCCAAGACACCTTGTGAACCATCTCAGGTGCATATATTGAAAGGATCGGGATGCGAGGTGAATTTCTAGCAGCATTTTGAAACAAGGTAAATGGTATATAGGGGCAGACTGGCCATTAAAATTACAGGGAAATTTCCCATTGAGCCACTGCCCTGGTGGACACTGGTGGCCCGAAGCAAGTAGAAGCAAACCTCACCAACTGTCTCTCCCTGCATCACTTCCAATGGGTGAGGAAATGCCTACTGTTTGCCCCACTGTCTGAGGTGAGTGGCCCTGCAGTGCTGGCTTATAGTACAGCTGGGGTCTTTCAGCTTGATTTGCTGCAGGGCTGTTTTCACCTCCCAGTCTGGCCCTGGTTTATTTTCCATTGTGATGTTAAGTCAAAAAAGTATTTTGTTTTTAAATTAAACATGACATATGTTGTTTGGTTATAAGTATGCATTGAAATTGCAATTAATAAATTCACCAACGTTTCCAAAAAGGAATGTTTTCATTTATATATCTCCTTAATGGAAAGGTATTATTTCAACATACTTTTAAGGACAGGGAAGGGCAAAGTTGTGCAAGTTTAAAATGCAGGAATTAAGCAATGGCAAGCCACACATTGCATAATATTGTTAGTGAGAAAAGTTAGATTTCCATGGAAGAGTTGGTTCAGTTTCTGTTCTGCTCTGGTGGAGTTATATCGGTGTTTCCTGCTAACAGATCCGTATTGGTTATAATTTATTTATGTACTTATGTACAGAATGCTGTTACTCTAAACAGCTCTCAGCTGATATTTCTAAATGGAACACATATACCCAAAGACTACCCAAGCTAGAATAAATCCAAGGAAAATTCTATAGCTTCAACATCCATCAATGACAACATGGTTACTACTCGTGTTTCTGAAATAGTCTTTTTGGGGGGGGGGTTGCTGTCAAGTCACAGCCGACTTATGTTGACCCCCATAGGTTTTTCAAGGCAAGAGACATTCAGAGGTGGTTTGCCATTGCTTGCCTTTGCATAACAACCTTGGACTTCCTTGGTGCTATCCCATCCAAATACTAACCACGGCCAACCTTGTTAAGCTTCTGGAATTTGATAAGATCAGACTAGCCTGAGCTATCAGGTCAGGGCAAAATAGTCCTAGAGATTCCTAAATCTCTCCATCAGGGTGAACCTAAATTCATGACGGCCTTACTTCACAACAGGGCAGGTTAACATTCTGTGTTCTAGGCTATTTGTTTATTTACTTCATTTATATCCTGCCTTTCTTCCCAATGGGGACCCAAAGCAACTTACAGTGTTCTCTTTTCCTTCATTTTATCCTTACCTGGAGATCAGCCTGAATCTAATGCTCTTCCATATCTTCATTAACGGCCCTGGGAGGAAATGCAAATTCTTTAGAGGACAGATTAACATTCAAAATAAAGATGTCATGAAATGTATCCACAGGAAATCCCTGCATACAGGAAAGCACAACCAAATGATTCAGAGTAACCAGTCAAGCAATAAAAGATCAATAAGAAGAGTACAAAAGAAAGTGGTTCTATGCCTCAAAAAGGGCTAATTGCTTTTAAGACATTATCAACAAGGAAACGAACAGTGATCCTGGGGAGGGGGGACAAATCAGAATGGGGAGCCGAGCCAACTGACCCCTACACAGGTGTAACTCGGATAGACACTGTGTGGTACCACTGATGGCCTGCCCCATTGTTGGGGGAAATTAGCTATGAGACAGAGGAGGCCAGAGGGTTACCAGGGACCGCACACCTCTATATACCAAGGTCCAGTTCAGTAGGAAGACTCCAGATTTAAAGAATAAATCAAGTGGTTTTATTGAAGAATTTAATACTAATACTGACTGCACACTAAAGCAGTCAAAAATAAAGTAAGCATGCAGGCAAGAATTAAAAAATAAAGAAGTGATTATAGCAATGTTTAGGGGCAATTACAGGGGCTTATTTCACCTGTCCAGATATGCAGAAGTTTGTGAAGAGGATAGCGCAAACGGCCAGCATTCCATGCTACAGTGAATGAGGCCCAAAGAAGAGTGCACCAGAGTGCATGGACCACCAGTGGGTCTGTCATTCGCCATTTGATCAGAGGAGAGTCCCCCCCCCAGCTGTCATCACAGCCATCAGGGGCTATTGGGATGCCTCTACCACCAGATGCTCCCACTAGAGATGGCCCCTAAGGTTCTGCCTCACAGAAGCCCCTGGTGACAGCATCGGTTCCCGTTCCCCAGGCCAAAGACCCTCCATATCGGTCCTGCCAAGGGGAGGCGGTAGGCCCTGAAGCATAGCAACGTTGTGGTTCATGGCACACACTTCAAACTGCCTTGCCACTACCAGAGGCTGCATAGCTCCGTGGCCCCCTGTGTCATGGATGCATCTGAATCACATCTTCAACTGGCCAAATGCCAACTCAATGATCATGTCATTGTCAGTGGGATCGGCTGTCAGCTGCATGGTCCAGCAGGTCATCTTCAGGATATGGCAGCAGGTTGGCATGTGACACATCAGGGGTGATGTTCTCTGCTATATGCCACCCAGCCATGCCAACCGTACTAACACAGGAGCCAATGCCACACTTTTCCCTCTGGCCAGGCGACCAAGAGGGAATTGAGGCTGGATGCTGCAAAGATCTGAGCATCATAGATGCTGCTCAAGAACTTGGCTATGAGGTCCATGAAGATGCTCTGGTGGTCACAGGAGGCCTGAACATTCAGGCTGCAGAAGCGGTGGTGATTACAGTAGACCTGTGGCTCCTCCCAGGGGGCAATGAGGGCTATGTGTGCACAGTCCTTGGCCCCCACCACATTGGGAGAGCCTCAGAATGATGAGAACCCTGCCTTGATGGTTGCAAGGTCGGCCTCCTCAGTGGGGAATTGCTTCTGGAGATGCACCAACATGGCATCCAGAAAGCCGTGTTGGCATCACCTAGCAGAGGACTGTGGCACCTCAAACACCCCTGTGATGACCTCCTGGAAGGATCTGGTGGCCAGAAACCTCAAGGAGAGCAGATTTTCTGCAAGATGGGGATGGCATGGGGTGTGGGAGCTTGACCCTGGAGGACTGGCCTGAGCTCCTCAAACAGGACCTGGATGTTGGCTCTGTCTAAGCAAGCTGTCTAGCCAACTTGGTGTAGTGGTTAAGAGCAGTAGACTAATCTGGAGAACCGGGTTTGATTCCCCACTTCTCCACATGCAGCCAGCTGGGTGACCTTGGGTCAGTCACAGTTCTCTCTGAACTCTATCAGCCCCACCTACCTCACAGGGTGTCTGTTGTGGGGAAAGGAAGGGAAGGTGATTGTAAGCTGCCTCAAGACTCCTTCGGGTAGTGAAGAGTGGGGTATAACACCAAATCGTCGTCTTCTTCTTCTTCTTCTTCTAAACCGATCAAGGCAGGTGCAGTCCAAAAGATGGAAAGTGCTGATGTGAGCCTGGTACCGGTTGGCACAGCAGCTCCTCTGCCATCGCTGTGCCACCCAGACATAGAGTGCAGGTAGCAAGTGAATGTGCCACACTCTGAGCATGGGAGGTAAGGACAAGAGAGTCTGCCCTGGACCATGCTGTTCAGATGGAGATGTCAACTCTGAAGCTGACTTTTCTCATCCCACCCTCATGGAAGCCACCCCCAGCCTTGGGGGGTTTTTTTGAACAGATAATTGAATATCATTAAAGTGCTATAATGTTTTACCAATATGTCTGTCAGTTTCCCCGAGTTCCAAAAAAGTAATCTTCTCACCCTTTTCATTGTGGAGATATACCGGCTTGGATCCAATCAGCTTTTCTGATAATGAAAAGGGAAGGAGGGTTTCTTCTAGCCACTCAAAAAATCTATGCTGGGGGTTATGGTTACCATAAATTAATTGTATTTCTCCTGTCAAATCCCCTTCCTCTCTCCACCTTCCTCGGAACAAACAAATACCTCTGTCAGAGCATTCTAGTCTTTGGAGTGTTCACTTATTCATCTTGCCATTGAGCACAGTGGCCAGCTGTCCTCACACAGGAAAGGTGGGACTTGATCTCAGACTTCAACCACGCTGCCTCTTAAAAGGACTACACAAATAAATAGCAGTAAACACATGCAAACTGATGTTCCTCCTACATATACAGATAACCATGACTCTGAACAGATGTGAGGAGTAGGAGGGTGGTGTCATTACATAATGGCTCTGCATGTCAGGACAGCAAAGTTGTCTATTTTAAAACCCAATAGGGATTTGGCACCTAACTGAGCACTCCTACAGCAAATATTAATAATGGGTGTCAACAGATTCCATGAGAAACCTGCAAGTATCTTGCAATATCTGTTGATTCAGATTTCTGGTACCCCTTTAAAAAGCAAACAAATAAATTAGTGTCAACACTAGGCAAGTTATAAATAAATGCACATATTGTATGAAGAATTATTATTAAACATTCAGGAAAAGTTTTAAGAATGATCACATCCACGCACACCACAAATCATGTAAGCATTAGAGTAACTGAACTTAACTTGATGTAAAAGAGACAAGAGCAAGGCACATTTAGTTTATCAGTGCCAAGCACACAGGAAATGTACGGGAGCAGGCTTAGGAAGTGTGAGCCTGGCTGTTTCCTGCATTCTATATCTCCAGCATCTGACTACACTGCCAATGCACTGAATGCACAGCGTTTGAATCACCTGGGAGGCAGCTTGTTTTGCTAGTAAAACTACGGTCAAAGTAGAAGCCAAGGGAAAGGAAGAGATTGGAATGTCCACATTTTCTCTGATAGACTGCCAAGGAGAGTGGGTGAGAGGGCCAAGCATTTTGATGAGATTAATCATTACCTGGAAAAACAGCTGCTTTTGAAATAAGAAAATGGGAGGGAGGTCAGGAACATTTTGAGGGGCACCCCCCCCTTTATTAGTCAAAATGGATTAAAAATATAGCAGATCCCATGCAGCAATAGCTGTTGCATATTTGTTGTACATGTACACAAAATCATACAGAAAGGGCCTGAATCTACAGCCACATGTGATGCATTCCTAAACAGTTTCACCTTTCTAAGTCCATTGAAACAAATGAGTTTAAAAGGGTGTAACTGTTTAGGATTCCACTGTTAGAGGTTGTTATAATGCAAATCTCTTAGCAAAGGAAAGTGACCTTTGTGCAGTCTGTCCTTGGTAAACACAAGTTAATGTGCTGGCTGTGATTGATAACTGTACATTCACTTATAATTTCTTTTTCTTTTCTTTTCCCTCTTGGCTTTTGCATAGTTCACAATCAAATCAGCTGTTTATGAAAGAGAATTTAAACTTTACTCAAAGGCAAATTGTGTATTAGATTGTATTAAGTGTGTTTCATCTGCAGGGATATGCATTTCAAAGATGTAGATTACATGCTAAGAAATTCAGTTTTGCAACTATAAACTCAACAGTGAAGCTGAGCTAATGAAATATGTCTAAAGCAGGGGTGTTGAACTCATTTGTTATGAGGGCCGGATTTGACATAAATGAGACCTTGTTGGGCAGGGCCATGTGTGTCATAAAATGTAATGCTAGGTAGCGGAGATATAAACTTTATGAAGGACACAAACACAAAGGGTTTTTTTTTACTTACAATAAAAACATGCTTAAAACATTAGCACTCTTGCAATATTTTGTTTATTAACAGTTTCTGATAACTGACACCTCTTGCTCTGAATTATTGCATCAAAATGTCTGTGTTCTTGCAATCTTGAGTATGCTGTTCAGGTGTGTATCTGTAAACTGCAAACCTTCCATGATGCAACAGCAGCAGAACTGGAGGAAGAAGCAGAAGACAGCCAGTTCCACTGCGGGCCTGATAGAAGCTCTCCAGGGGACTGATCCCCAGGCCGCATGTTTGACACCCCTGGTCTAAAGCTTTTTGCATCAACTACATCAGAAGAAAGTTTTGTAATTTGCAAACCAGGACTTCAGTCCTTACTAGGGTTGCTAGGTCTGGGTTGGAAAATACCTGGAGACTTTGGGGGTGGATACAGGAGAGGGCGGGGTTTGGGGAGGGGAGGGGCCTCAGCATGGTACAATGCCACCCTTCAAAGCAGACATTTTCTCCAAGGAAGCTGATCTCTTGTCAGCTGGAGATCAGTTGTAAAAGCGGGAGATCTCCAGGTCTTACCTGGAGGTTGACAACCTTAGTCCTTACACACTTTGCAGGATTATAGATTAACTCTAATTAATTTTAAAGCCTCTGTCCACCCAGTCCTCTTGCCATTGAGCTCAATGTAGTGTTTATAGTTCTTCCCTCCTCTCTTTTATTATTACAACAACCCTGTGAAGTAGGATTGCCAACATCCACATGGAGTCTGGGTATCTCCTGGAATTACAACTGAACTCTAGGCTGCAGAGATCAGTTTCCCTGGAAAAAGTGAAATAGGTTCATCTGAAAAAGAGTAACTGCCCCAGCATCACCCTGTGAGTTTTATGGCTGAGCAGAAGTTTGAACCTGGGTTTCACTAGCCCTAGTCTTACACTAACTGCTAACCTACACCAACTCCATGTACCCGTGTATGGTGTATATATTTACTTGAATAGTATCTTAATCTACCAAAGTGCCCAGAGGTTACTAAAATGATCTATTTGGCACACAATAAATTATTCATCACTGTAAGGGGGCATGGCTCAGTGGTAGAGCCTCTGTTTGGCATACAGAAGGTCCTACCATTTGCTCCGCTGTTTTACCAAACCCACACTGGAACAGAAAAAGATGTGGCTCAAAGCCACATTCAAATACCCCGGGCCAATGTTGTACTGACTGCAGAGTCACCCCTGAATGGCCATAAAATGGCCATAAATCTATGCAGACGCTAACATAAAACTGAGAGATCAGAAGAAGTGAAAGTGGCATGCAGTCTGGTAAAGGTAAAGGTTCCCTTGCTTGAAAGCCAGTCAAATCCGACTCTAGGGTTGCGGTGCTCATCTCCGTTTCAAAGCCGACGAGCCAGCGCTGTCCGAAGACGTTTCCGTGGTCATGTGGCCGGCATGACTAAACACCAAGGGGCACGGAACACTGTTACCTTCCCACTGAAGTGGTACCTATTTATCTACTTGCAATTTCTTGCTTTCGACCTGCTAGGTTGGCAGGAGCCGGAACTAGAGACGGGAGCTCATGCGGCACACTCGGGCCTCGAACTGCTAAACTACTGACCTTCCACAGCCTGCAGTTCAGCGTCTTAACCACTTGAGCCACCACAGCTCCTTTTGCAGTCTGGACACTGCCAAAAAATCCAACTATCAATCAAAGTGAAAGCAGCATGCAATGTAGAGGGGAATTTCTGTTCCAGCGTGGGTTTGGTAAGACACCAGAGCAAATGCTGGATACAGGTCGGGCCTTTAACTATAGAAAATTTGCCTGGTTTGTTTTCTTACAAGTGGTTGAAGTTGCAGTTTGCTACATTTAGTAAAAGGAATTATCACTAAGGGATAGTTCTGGTATTAGGAAAAATATCTGTGGAAGAATACATTTAAGAAGTGTTGCATTGGAATACTAATTCTTGTGTATTCTGCAAGGTCAAGAATCTAGATTCTTTTTGTGTTGAATTCAGAGGTCATTTCGGGGGGGATCGCGGGGGATCACAGTTCCCCCAGGTGAGGTACGGGGGGCGGGGCACATGATGAAGCCACTTGAGCCACCCCTGCTTCCGGCCGCCCCGCT
>NW_015160222.1:939677-960829 GCF_001447785.1 Gekko japonicus | reverse complement strand
TCCACTGCCGGGCCCCTCATGGGGCTCGGCAGTGGAGCTGCAAGGCCGGCGGCAGCGGCCAGGACCGTTGGGGGAGGGGTGTGTGGCCTTATGACACACTTCCGGTGATGTCAGGGGATGTGGCCTTATGACACACTTCTGGTGATGTCAGGGGGTGTGGCATATGCTAATGAGTTATGCTAATAAGTTCCCCTAGCTCTTTTTCTACGAAACGACCCCTGGTTGAATTAACTCTGAATTGAGAATATTGCCAGGAATGCTGAGATTTATGATGTTAGGTGATTCACTGGTACAAGTCAGTATTTTTAGATGGAATATAAATTTAGATATTCCATACACACACACACACACACACACACACACACATCCAAGATAATGCATGTGATCTATTAGGGCAGTCCAGGAATAGGATATGCTATTCTGGGAAACTACTGAAATGAACTGACCACTTCCTAATGTTGCCAAGCGAGTCAAATGCTACAGTAATTGATTGAATCCACTTCCTGACTCCATAGCCTTTCTTTAAAGGCAACTCAAAGAAGCTCTACAATAAGGCAACATTAGGCAAAGCAAAATGAGTTCTGGCATGCGCCCTGTTTCTGTATTCTGTGCTGGAGACTGTAGATAGGGGAGTTAAAAATAGTCTCTCCAGAATGATCCATGCATGAAAGTGGGTAACATGGACCATTTGTATTGTGGTTTAATTTTAATAGGACTAATAGATATCTTCATAAGAAAAAATGCAGAATAGAATAACAACCAGCCTCTAGGGCTAATAATGGTGACCTCTGCATCTCCTAACAGATGGTCAGCACAGTCAGGTTTAACTGTGCTGATGTCCTCTTGGGAGAGGTGAAAGAATTGAATCCAGTTACCTTTTTCCTCTTTTGACAGCTGACTGCCAAGCCATCTGTTCAATGAACACACCCCTGCAGAATCTCTCTTGCAACCTCAGTTGTGCATGGAGGGCTTTGACCAAGGGCAAAAGCTCTATCCAATCTTAACCTTTCCTCAAGGAAAATGGCTGGTTGGTGCCTCTTCTCTTCTCACCATCCTTTGTTCTCTCATTACCCTCCTACTATTACTCTGCCCTTCATCTCTCTTTCTTTCCTATCCACACTTTTGCATGGACCCTCCTATGCAAGACAAATGCATTGACAACATTTGTGTCATATCTTTTAGTAGGGACAACAAAAACATCACACAGGAAGTTTTCAAGTAGTGACAAAACATATCACAGGACTTCAGCTTGTATTGTGTCGTGTTAGCACTAAGTGTTGTAATGGTTTGTCATAGCAAACACCAGTTAACAACCACCCACCCCTACGGGTGCTATCTTGCTGATCAAAATCCTGCATCCCATTTATCTGACACTTGCATTTACAGTCTGGTACCAAAGTCAGTTGGACCATTCTTTGCTGGTACCCTTCTCCCTGCATCATGCCTTTCACAACTAACAAAGGGAAGTTTATCACAAAGAAGCAAAAGCAGGGGGTGGGGGTGGGGGTGGAGGACTGCAACAAAAGAACAGCAGAATAGAACACCTTCTCAATAGGCAATTCCTCTGCTTGCTCTGGCAACAACAAAGCACTTAGTGTACTGCTGTATGATAATTTAAGCTCTCCATCTTGAAAGAGAATGGTTTGTGGTCAGTTCTGGTATCATGAGACAGCAGCTTGTAGGATCAGATGCTAGGTTCCCAGATCATACGACTGAGGCTAACATCCCAGTGTCAGAACAAGCTTACAAAAGACACCCTTGTATGGCTTCCTCCGGGCCTTCTTCATCTGGTAGGGCTCCCTGAGGCTAACAAATTCCAGTTTGTCAGAGAATGAAATTCCCAAGGTTATCCAGAACAAATTTTGAGTCCAGTGAAACCTTTAAACCCAACAAAGTTTAAATCTGGGTATAAGCCTTCGTGTACATGCACACTTCTGTATGCTAATTTACTGCTCACTCTCTACCTATATGTAAGGACTGGTAATTTCATTTCATTGTACCTGAGGAAGTGTGCATGCACACAAAAGCTTATACCTTGAATAGAACTTTGTTGGTCTTAAAGGTGCCACTGGACTCAAACTTTGTTCTGCTGCTTCAGACCAACACGGTTCCCCATCTGAACCAAGGTTACCCAGTGAGTCTGTGGCCACAAGTCAGTACTGAGATGCTCTTAAATCCCACTGATTTCAAGGAGACTTAGGAACATACAGCTGTGCAAGGGGTCATGCCTTGTGTTTTTGTTGGCATTTTGTGATTAGCACTTAACCTATCTCTGCCCAAAGGGCTTGCTGCAGGTTGCTGCACACTAATTGGTGCCTTCCCTGCATGGGGACATCATCAGTATACAATGCCATGATTATTTATTTATTAGATTTCTATCCCGCCCTCCCGGCCTAGGCCAGCTCAGGGCGGCTCACAACAGAATACAATCTCAACAATATGATCACACAAAACCATAATTTCATAAATACAGTATTAAAACTCAAACATAATAACATAATAAAGTGCTAGTACATTGCTCAATCCTGGTTAACTCTTCGGCCTTCTGTGGCTATCTAGGGTGATTGGCTCAGGCAGAATTAAGGGGACCAGCGGGCCAGGGTTCCACCAGCATAGATATTAGTTGCTAGCAGTAGAGTTGTTAGTGGTGGCAGCTCCAAAGGCCTGGCGGAAGAGTTCCGTTTTACAGGCCCCGCAGGAGTGAGAGGTCCCACAGGGCCCTGATCTCTTCTGGAAGCTCATTCCACCAGACTGGAGCTGCCACCGAAAAAGCCCTGGCCCTAGTCACCACCAGTCTGGTCTCCTTGAAGCTCGGGAGAGCCAGCCGATTCTGGGTCCCCGATCGCAGCATTCTCTGGGGTACATATGGGGAAAGGCGGTCCCTCAGGTATGCAGGTTCCTGGCCATAATGGGCTTTAAAGGTAAGAACCAGCACCTTGAAGCGAACCTGGTATGCTATAGGCAGCCAGTGTAGCGTCTTTAGCACAGGTCGGATGTGCTCCCGAATCGGGATTCCCATCAACAACCTGGCCGCAGCGTTTTGCACCAGCTGAAGCTTTCGGATTTGCGATAAGGGCAGCCTCATGTAGAGGGCATTACAGTAATCCAGTCTCGAGGTGAACATCGCATGGATCACAGTTGCCAGGTCATTGCGTTCAAGGAAGGGAACCAACTGCCTGATCAACTGAAGGTGGTAAAAGGCTGACTTGGCAGTGACTGCTACCTGGGCCTCCATTGTTAAGGAGGCATCCAGGAGCACTCCCAAACTCCTAACCTCTGGCGCTGGCACGAGTGGGGCCTCATCAAAGGTCAGGAGCAGGATCCCTACCCTTGGACCGCTCCGACTCAGGCACAGGACCACCGTCTTCGTTGGATTCAATTTCAGCCGGCTCAGCCTAAGCCAACCAGCTACAGCGGGTGCTGGCAATGTCACCAGGGATGTAGTGAAAGTGACTGTGGTATTGCGGTGTTAATGTGGTTTTTCCTCTCCTCTGAAGCACAAGATGGAGACTACTTTAGTTCTTTACACTTTTTTCAGCCATGGTGCGAGTCCCTGCTAGGAAAGCAGGGCCATCGGACTGGCCTGCCCCACTTGTACATCTACATTTAGCCAGCTATACAATGAACCTAAACTGCCATGCTTCAGTTGTCTCAAAAGAACACTCTGACAATGACTAGGGGAAAATGGTCCTCAGGCTCCACTAAAATAAAAATACATTCAGTCCAAAGCTTGCAAAACAGAAATTATATACTTAGATGTTGATGGCATCAGCTGTGGAAATATCAGGGCCTCTAGCTACCATCTATGATGAAATTTTGGAAAACACCTTCTGTTGCAGACTGACAACACACTGCCCTAAATCTAGAGATATGCATACTAACTGACAACACAGAGCATCTGTTTTGCATGTGGTAAATTGTCTGGAAAACAAAGTTGCACTTACCTGTTACTGATGTTCATCAATGTCTTCTTGTGCAGACACACACTGGGACTGCGCTTGTTGCAGGCCTGCCTCAGATAGGGTTTTACCTTAGGTTAAAGTGACCAAAGCAGGGAACTCCTCCCCCTTGGAGCTGACACAATAGCGTTTTTGCACCCAAACCGTCATGTGCTCTGAGAGAGGGCACCCCCTCCCATCCTCAGTTCCTGCAAAGCCACTGCAAAACTCTAACAGAACCGAAAAAACCTAGGAGAGCTCACAGCAGGGCAGGAAGGAGGGAATGTGTGTCTGCACAGAAGACTTGTCAATGCAATGTTCCCTCTAAGCTGTGGGATCTTCAGAGCAAAAATTCTACTTTGTGAGCTACTGGCATTGAAGTTGTGAGTGAGTGATTTGGCTACTGCATAAATTAGTTTGCTCTGGAGCCATCCTTCCTGAGCTAAGACAAAAATGTGTGAGCCGAAGGCTAAAAATCTGTGAGCTAGCTCACACTAACTCAGAGGGAACACTGGTGACAGGTAAGTGCAACTGTGATTTCATCTTCTGTCTTCAGTGCAGCCCCACATTGGGATTTTGACGAGCTACTCACCAAGAACACCCAAAGGTGTCTCAGAGCGGCTTACAAACTCCTTCCCCTTCCCCTCCCCACAACAGACACCCTGTGAGGTAGGTGGGGCTGAGAGAGCTCTGACAGAAACTGCTCTTTTTCAAGGACAGCTGTTATCAGAACTATTGGTTGCCCAAGGTCATCCAGCAGGTGCAAGTGGAGGAGTGGGGAATCAAACCCGGTTCTCCCAGATTAGAGTCCGTGCACTTAACCACTACACCAAACTACACTTCCCCCAAAAAACGGGCTCAGGGCGGATCACAAGAAGCCGAGTCCAAGTCTTGTTACAATAAAATCACATTAAAATCAGTTAAGACAATAAACAATAAAAATTCATACAGGTAGCAGGAGTTTCATATCTGTTAGAGCCACAGGTGGAATCAAATGGGTCCTGTCAGCTGAACCAGAGCCGGAACCAAGTGTGAAGGTGAGGGAGATACTGGGTGCATTGGAGTCAAGGACAGAAATGTGGAAGCAGGCCTCTTCAGCTGTGAGTGAGGCTTAGGAACCACTGGGCCTGTTGGAACAGAGTGGATGGATGGGGGACCAGAATTGGGCTCTGGAACAGGAAGTGAAGGGGCTGACCGTACACAGGATGGGGCCCTAATTGGATCTGATTTCTGACCCCATCTGGATGGTTCAGGTGAGGCGAGAGCCTTCTCCCAGAGTGCTGCCTTAAGTTGAAAAGCTCTGTCAGAGTGTGCCATTGGGATAAATCCCATGGCAGATCTTACAGGAGGTCACATTATGGGACTCTCCTAAACACATCAGGCATAGGTAGTGCTAGTCACTGTGGGTCATTTTCTTTGCACGGTGCCTTTTAAAAATTGAGCTTTGGATGCCATTGACAACTCAAAAGGGAGACGTCGGCCAGTCAAAGAAGTAGAAAGAGGGGTAGGTCGGAGAGAACCTGCTCACCACCATGACAAACAAATCCCTGGATGATCCAAACAGGGCTAAAAAGCCAAGACATGCCAAGAGGAAGGAAAGACATGCCGTCAGAAATAAGCAGGAAGCATGGAGCAATCACTAGAAGAACCTATCTCCACAGCAACAGAAAAGGAACGGAGGATTAGGGGGGTGCCCCTCCTCAGAGCATGTGGCGGTTTGGGTACAAAAGTGCTGCCATGGCAGCTTTGAGGGGGAGGGGTTCCCCCCTTTGATCGCTTTACACTAGGAAAAAGCCCTATCCGAGGCAGGCCTGTGCAAGCCTAGTCCCAATGTGGGGCTTCACTGAAGACGGAAGATGAAGTAACCTGCACAGCACCAGATTCTGGATGCAGAGAACTAATACTGAGACTTGTACATGCAGTTCCCAATCCTGTGGGAGATAAATGCAAGAAACCCTATTCCTGTGTTGCCCCTTTCTGGAGACACAAACCCTGTCTTAAAATATTCAGTACTTTAGGACCAAACTTGATGCCATTTTAGAGACAAATTCACTCATTTAAAAATGCTACAAGGGCCCATGAAGCAGCAGGGAAAGGGATCTTATCACCTATTCCTTTTCAAGTGCCAAAACTGTGTAGCTTCAGCTGCTGAGCTGGGCCCAATTGAACAGTTGGGAACCCACAAGGACTTGCAGTGGGAAATCTCACTTTCCCCTGTACCTCCCCTCCCTGCACTATTTCTTCTTTCCCTCATATACTCACCTTTCTCTGCTTCCTTGTCTCCTTCCCATCACCCACCAACCTTTTATCTGCCTTCTGTTTTCAGCTATATTTATAATTTATTTAACTTCACCCATACCCCACCTTTCTCCACAATGGGGATCCAAAGCAGCTTACATCAGTATCATCTCCTCCATTTTATTCTCAATAAAACACTGTGAGATAGGTTAGGTTGAGTGTGTGTGATTTGCCCATGCTAATCCAGTGAGTTTCCACAGTGGAGGGGGGATTCAAACCTGGGTCTCCCAGATCCTAGCCTAAAACTCTAACTACCTCATCACACTGGCTCCCATGGCTTTGCTAGTGTTGAACAGTAGCAAGCAGCCAAGCTTGGGTAAGTCATGCAAATCAGATGACAACAAGAGCCCTGGAGTTGCTGGTGGGCCTGGCCCCTCTCCCTCAAAGGCCAAAATAGCCCTGGAAATGGCCCTGCCCTTCCCCTATCATTTACTGATAGCAACCAATGTGTGAAGGCTGACAATACTGTTGTGGTTGCCTAGCAAAGGCCATAACAACCACCAATAGGGCATTTTTCTTAAAGCTACAGTTGCTGCTTCTATTATTTTGTGGCACAATTAATCTCACATTGTTTTTTGGAGTTTTTTCAGATTTCAGATATTTATGCACATCTGGAGGCTTTCTCAGGCTTGTAGAAAGATTGTTTTGCCTGTTCATGGACCGAGTCTCTGGATTTAAGTATCCACTGATAAGACCATGTTGAAAATTAGATATACTCAGGGGTCATTTGGGGGGGACGTGGGGGGACGCCATCCCCCCGGGTGAGGTACGGGAGGGCGGGGCCTGGAGCTCCCTGCTGGTGCCTGCTGGAGGTCGCCGCCGACTGTGGGGAGGACACACTTCCGGTGATGTCAGGGGGTGTGGCATATGCTAATGAGTTATGCTAATGAGTCCCCCTAGCTCTTTTTCTACGAAATGACCCCTGGATATACTGATGCAGAGTTGGCAGATATTTTACATTTCAGGGTGATACCACTGTAATAATAAGCAGCAACAGGATATCTTTAAGAATAATGACTGGATTAAATGTAAAATTTAAAAGTCACATCCAGCTCTAGTATGTTACTGTAGTAGACTGAATATTCCTACTTGCTATATTTATGAAAAAGAAAAATAGTAAAGCTATTAATTCTAACATTAAATTTTGAATTATTTGACACCTAAACAAAAGTATGTCAAATCCTGCAAGCTAATCTATATTTCTGAGGGGGATTTCTGGAGAGACAAACCAGCTTTGTGAGCATAGGGAATGCAAGAGGTATAGATTTGAGGAAGAGACTCTGTGACTTTTTTTTTGTATCTAAAGTGCAGGCATATGGATTGAAACACAATAGTGTAAAGTGATAACTTTCCTTTAGAACACTGCACCAAAAGTAGTATGAAATTGTAAGGCAGCAGGGATCTTAGATTCATTATGCTACCAACTGCTAAACACCTCAATTCCCTACTGGGATAATTGGGCATGGTGTGATTTCAAGATGATTTTAAAAACTGGAAGACATTACTAATAGCAAAGTCAACAAGTATACATGTGCTACATGTTAGAAAAGGAGGAAAGAAAACAGATTCTGCTTTAGTATTGGTAACTGGGTCAACAGGATTGTGGATTGGGCAACATCTATATTTTTAGAAGGATTGCCTGTGTTGACACGCTTTGTACACTAGGGTGTGAGAGCTAATGTTCATCTCCTGAGGCATCTCATAAATTCTCCAGTCAGTCAAACTGTCATTCTTTTCATTTTTCAGATAAAGAGCTATACACCTTCTACAAAAAAAGAAGTGCTGCGTGCTTTGAGGGTGTGCATATCCTTCAAGGAGAGACATCCTTGATTCTGGGTGTATCCAGAAAAAAGATGACAATTTTCTTTATTTGGGGGGGGGGGGGAAATTTTATAGATAAATAAATAAATACATACATCCCCCCCCAACTCCCTTTAAAATGTACTTTGCCTGCACATTCATCCATAAACTATCCTACTACCTTCGCCTTGCATGACATCTTTCTCTCTCCCTCCAGCCAATACATTTTCATGGCTCATTTATCAATTTGGAATTTTCCCCTGCAGGATATCTAGACTACATAAATGGCAAGCTGCCTGAACACAGTTTACACTATTCATATCTTTTGTATAGAAGTTAACACTATTTTTGCTAATAGAATGCTATTGACAATAGTAGGAGGCATAAAGGATTTTTCAAAAAGCTATTGCATGTGTCCACTTTCTACAAAACTGCCTCTGTTGTAGCTAGATAGTAAATAACAATCACTGTTGGATAGATTGAAGGATTTATGTTATGCACTATGCATTATGAATTTTCATTTTCTCCATGCAGGGGTGGTGTTAGTGATCCCAAGGCCCTAGGCAAAAGTCCAGGATGGAGCCCCAGCGTCACTGCCAACCCACTGCCCTCAATTTGTCCAATGTGGATAGGAGCCGCCACTGCAGCCAGCCACCCAACCACCCGAGCCCCAGGTACAGCAAATATAAGTGGCAGCAGTAATCTGTTCTTCTTATTATTCCTTTTCCCCTCCTTTGGGGAGTGGGGTTGTGGGTGGCCAGAGCCCCTCTCATTATGGGGCCCAAGGCAACTATTGCCCATGGGCTAAGACTGCTTCTGTCTCTGTGACATTCCCTGTGATTGAACCCAGACAATTCCTATAATTATCTGGTTACTCCTGTAGGACACCAGCATGTGTAGTCTTTCCTGGATCAGGTCTTGGATTCCATAACTAGTGCCTGTTGCTCCAGATTGTGAATGTTCCTTCAGGCAATAAATAAGTAAGCAGGAGTGTTGTAGGACTTTAAAGATTAACAGGTTTTTATTCTAGCACAAATGCACTTTGTTTTTGCATACTGCTAGCATAAAGCTAACTTTGTCATGCATGTAGTGTGTTCTCACTAGGCAGACACACATCTATACAAAATTAGAGGTCGAAGTGCCATGATGTGCAGGAAATAAAGGGCAAGATGTAATGATGTCAAATTCAAATTCAAATCCCAGTTTTGCTAAACTGGCAAACAGCTGTAAGACTGAGGAACCCTGTGTCCTTGCTAAGTCCTCTGGGGATTTCACACAAGAGCCTCCCTTGGAAGTTCTTTGCTAGTGGATGTTAGTTTATTAAGATGATGATCCAAGATCAGCAGTCAAAAATACCAACAATACATAATACACATTGGATGCATAAAACAGATATTCTGTACAGAAAATATACAATTGATAATAACAACATTATTAAAATGCTAGACCATGTTCTGGTGTAAGGGGGGGATTGTGTTTAAAGGCATCAGGGAGGCTGGGCCAGCAGCAGCGCTAAGGAAAGTCTGCTAAGCAAGCCTCCCCTATGGCTTTAGGGACTCCGTGCCCCTTCCAACCTTTGACAGGCAGTTGACTGTCAGGTGTAGGAGGGCTAGCGTGTCTGAAGGCATTGGGGAGGCTGGGCCAGCAGCAGCGCTAAGGAAAGTCTGCTAAGCAAGCCTCCCCTATGGCTTTAGGGACTCCGTGCCCCTTCCAACCTTTGACAGGCAGTTGACTGTCAGGTGTAGGAGGGCTAGCGTGTCTGAAGGCATTGGGGAGGCTGGGCCAGCAGCAGCGCTAAGGAAAGTCTGCTAAGCAAGCCTCCCCTATGGCTTTAGGGACTCCGTGCCCCTTCCAACCTTTGACAGGCAGTTGACTGTCAGGTGTAGGAGGGCTAGCGTGTCTGAAGGCATTGGGGAGGCTGGGCCAGCAGCAGCGCTAAGGCAATCCTGTTGAGTAAGCCTCCCACCCCCTCTCTTACACCTGACTGGCTGCTGCCTGTCTAGGGTTTCTAACCTCCAGGTGGGGCCTGGGGATCTCCCTCTTTTACAACTGATCTCCAGCTGACAGAGGTCAGCTCCCCTGGAGAAAATGGCTGCTTCAAAGGGTCAGCTCTATGGCTTTGTACTATGCTGAGGCCCCTCCCCTCCCTAAACACCATCCTCTCCTGGCTCCACCCCCAAAGTCTCCAGGTATTTTCCAACTCAGACCTGGCAACCCTATGCCTGTCCAGTGTAGGAAGTGGAGGGGTATTGCAAGCCATTGTGGAGGCTGGGCCGGCTCCCTGATGGCTTTAAGCACCCTGCAACCACTGCTGCATCTGACAGACAACCGCCTGTCAGGTGTAGGAGATGGGGGGCATGTTTGAAGCCATAGGGAGGCTGGGCCAGCAGCATTACAGCACCTCACAGGCAACTGGCAATTCCTTATTTCCTCAACTGTCATTAGCTCTCTGCAGGCTGCAACTGTTTGTTTTTTTTACCTAAGAACACTGAGCTCTGCAACTGACCAATCAGAGTGTGGGGGGTGCAAGGAGACAGCAACCTGGAAACCACATAGGAAGCAATGGGGGAAGCACATTTTACCCCTTTTGACCCCCTTAGGGGTCAAATTTCTAAAAATCCCTTCTTAGTGAGCATCTATGTCATGGTAGGAGCATTCTCTCCAAATTCCATGTTTCTAGGTCCAAGGGGATTCACCTGGGCGTTGATTTTACGGTGAGGGGACTTTCTTTTTTATACCTACCTACCTACCTATCTGTGTGTGTGTGTGTGTGCGTGCATATCTCCCTTCAAGAAGGGCAGATGGGAAGGCATTAAACGCTGTGGTGTTTGGGGAATTCTAATGTATAAAGGTAACTTGATGGAACAAAAATTTTGTTACAGTTCCCCACTGCCGGAGCAGAGTAGGCCCGTGATCTGTTGATTTGAAGCTGATGTCCCATAGTCTTTGTCTGATTAGTGTTCTGGCTTCTGGATATCCAAGATGTAGTAAGGCTGGACAGAAGAAACCAAGTAGTTGCAATTTGTCCTCTACTGCTCTCACCCACCTTGTGTGGAAATTGTCTGAAAGGATTAATGAAGTTAATTCGGGGGGGGGGGGTGTTAACTTGAGCCAGAAGCATGTAGCTTGGAACCAGGAATGTATGGCATTGACCATCAGGAGTCTGGGTGTGACTCTGGATGCCTCCTTATTGGTGGAGGCCCAAGTCATGAAGGTTCCCAGGCTGGCATTTCTCCAACTGCGCCAAATCAGGCAACTGGCTCCCTACCTGTCTCGCTCTGACCTAGCCATGATAATCCATGCAATGGTCATCTCCAGGTTAGACTACTGTAACTTGCCTTATGCAGGCCTTGAAACTGACCTGGAAGCTCCAACTGGTCCAGAATGTGGCCACGCAGGTCCTTATGGGAACCCCTTGGATGGCACACAGTCAGCCTGTGCTGTGTAAGCTGCAGTGGCTTCCAGTGGAGCACCAGATCAGGTTTAAGGAGCTGGTTTTGACCTTTAAGGCCCTTAGTAGTCAGGGACCCACATACCTTCAGGACCGCCTTTCTCAGTATGCCCCAAGAACTTTATGCTCAGGAAGAATCTCCTGGTGGTCCCTGGCCTGAGAGAGATCCAGCTGTCTTCAACAAGGGCCAGGGATTTTTTTGGCCCTGGCCCCTACCAGGTGGAACTTTGTCAAAGAACATCCATGTCCTGTGGGATTTGTTACCTTTACACAGGGCATGTAATGCAGAGACGTTTTATCAAGCATTCGGCTGAGGACAACAATGGTACAGCATGTAGTCTGGAGTTCTTATACCCTCCATTCTCCGCAAGCCCAGGCCCCCCCCCCCCCGGCTTGTGAAATCTGAAATTTTCTCGCCATCGTGGAATGAATTGAATTTTGCTGATATATGCACTCTATATTTTACTGTAGGTTTAAAACTTTTAGTTAATTATTGTATGTTCCTTTCTGTTGTAAGCCACCCTAAGCCCTGCTCTCAGGGAAGGGCAGCCTAAAAATTTAATCAAACTTTTAAAAAGTACTTCTAGTGGGATAAACCCTGCTTCTAGCCTAAGCAGGGCATTGGGTACACAATGAGGTACTCCAAAAAAGGATCTGAGGATTGCTTCTCATTTCAATAGTAATTGTACGGACATGTCTGTGAACCATGTGTAAACTGGGGAAACACTTTGGCCTGAAAGACTTTCAGTGCATATGGTGTATGAGAGCCCCCTTTTGTAAAAAAGAATCTTAAAGTTGCTGTAGCCATTCTTTGTACAGATTCAGTTACATGGAAAAGCTGAGCAGTGCATGAGCCAGACACTTGGAAACACCACACCTAACCATCTGAACACTTTAACTTGTTTGATCTCATGACCATCAATCTGCCACCTGTGTTTGATAAACTTTTTAGAGAAAACAAGAATTTTGATTTTTGAAAGATTAATTGTTAAATGCTCCTCTTTGCAGTAAGCTGCAAGTGCCTGAAGGGCTCTTCTGAGCCCTACTTTGATGTAATAATTGTGTCATCTGCATATAATAGTGTGGCAATTGGTTGATTTGCCATATTGGGCAGATGGAAGTCAGAACTGGATAAGGTCAGCATCATGGAGTTTGTATAGAAGTTAAATAATAAGGAAGCAAGGATACAACCTTGCTTCACACCTCTCCTGACTGGAGCTATGTGGGACAGATGACCTTGTGGGTTATATCTCACTGACAAATAGTGTATAAAGGCAAGCACTCTGTAGTCCATTGTGGAAGCCTCTCATTTTAGCCATAAACTGTCACGTGAGATGCTATCAAACCCCCATTTTATAGTCAACAAAGGCTGTGTAAAGGGCCCCACATGGCCTGGTGGTATATTTCTTCACCAGATGGTGCAGAATCAAGCACTGGTCCATTGTGGAGTAACCACTTCTAAAACCTGCTTGTTTCTCAGCTAAGATATTCTCCCTATTGAGGCAGTCACAAAACTTCCAGCATAAGTATCTGGCATGAAGCTTACCCACCTCACTAAACAGACTGAAGGAAGGCCGAGCGCCGAAGAATAGATTCTTTTGAACTATGGTGCTGGAGAAGACTCTTGAGAGTCCCTTGGACTGCAAGAAGATCAAATCAGTCAATCCTAAAAGAAATCAACCCTGACTGTTCCCTGGAAGGCCAGATAATGAAACTGAAGCTCAAATACTTTGGCCACCAAATGAGAAGGGAGCACTCCCTGGAGAAGACCCTGATGCTGGGAAAGATTGAAGGTCAAAGAAGACGGGGACGGCAAAGGATGAGATGGTTAGACAGTGTCATAGATGCAACGAACATGAAATTGAGCAAACTTCAGAGGACGGCGGAAAACAGGAGGGCCTGGCAAGATCTTGTCCATGGGGTTGCGAAGAGTCGGACTCGACTGTGTGACTGAACAACAACAAACAGACTGATTGGGTGGTAATTAAAAGGGTCTGATTTGATCCCTTTTTAAATATCGGAATGATGATGGCCAAACCCCAATCTCTGGGGATCTGTGCAGTTTGGCCAATATATGTAAAAAGAGTGGCAAGGATCAGTGCCCACAATTCAGTGTTTTCCATAATAATAGGTGGAGGTTTTCCATAATAATAGGTGGAGGTTTTCCATAATAATAGGTGGAGGTTTTCCATAATAATAGGTGGAGAGGACTCATTGATGGGCTCTGTGGCACAGAGTGCATAAAGCAAGTCTTCCAGGTTTTTGCGGGTATCTCACAGGAGGGTTTTGGGCCATCTGATTGGAATCCACCTGAAACAATTTTCCAATAAAGCAAGGCATCTTTGGATTTGGCAGCCTGGGTAAGTTGGATCCAGGCCGCTTTTAATGCTTCTCACTTTTCCTTTTTAGTTTTTTGTATTGTTGTTTTAAAACATTTAAGTCCGAAGGAATTCTACTGATGTTTTGTGACTTATATTGAGTAAACTTGGCTATTGATTTTTTGCTGGCAGACTTTCCTGATCAAACCACAGTTGTGTGGGGCTTCTTACTCTTTGAGGCACTAGGGTGGGTTGGTTTTTAGTTAACAGTTCTTGCCATCCATTAGATATTTGTAGATAACACTGTAAGATGGCTTCAGAGTGTGTGCCATTGATAATTTTGCTGCAGAGCTGGCGGATCTTGTCAGAGCTGAGGAAGTCCTTGGTTTGCTTATCTACATTTTTGGACCATTTGATTCTTTTATAACCAGGGGTGTAAGATGGTGACGGACTAGGGTTGTCAGGTGCTTATCAGCTGCCAGTGCATGTGTATGTGTGCATGTTCCACGCTGCTCCTCAGGATCTTCTGGTGCACATGCAAAGCACACACTCCACGATGACATTACCTAGAGGTGACATCATCACACAGGGGACACTTTAGCATTTGGGGGGGAAACTCGATGGTTACCATAGAGTTTTTACCATGTGCTAGAGCATCTCCCACATGACATGCCTGGCATGATGATGTCACCTCCAGGTGACATCATTGCATGGGGCATGTTGGCCACAAGGGAGTTGTTTGAGGGTGGGGCTCCCCCCGCCAGCCAGCTGGCTGGTGGCAAACTGAAGCTCCCAAAAGCAGGGGAACCCCACCACCCCCAGGGGTCTGGCAACCCTACAATGGACATTGTCCTTCAGTTGCTCCACAGACTCAGCTTGACCTGCTAGATAATGGTGACTTTTAGATGAGCTATTGTCCCTTCCGTTTTATTCTCAGAACATTACAAAAGAAGTCAGGAGTAAATTGGATGGAAGCATTATCGCATGCACTGAAAGCTGAATATAGTGAAGTATTTATACATCAGGATAATGACTGAGGCCCTTGCCAAAAAGGGGAACTCTCAACAGCATTTATTGTAAAGCCTCACTACTGGCAATTCCCCCCCCCCATCTATAAACTAACTTTTAGCTTCACCTATTGATTTCTGAATGGAATGCAACTGTAAATGACCCCTAGTCATACAAGAGAGTGCAAAGGAAAATGTACTGGGCAGTGGACTGGATCTTACCACTCCATTCAGCAAACTATGAATCCTGCCTCCCAATTAAGATGCTCTACTGAAGTTAAAAGTAGGCCCTTAGGCTGGAAGGAGGTTTCTAATGGAGTGGTAGGTTGCAGGCCACCATAAAAGGAATGGGGGGGGGGCTTAAAACAGGGGGCTTCAATTTTGAAAGCCTTGAGTATAACATTTGTTGTGAGAAAGAACAGCATGTTTTAAACCTGCAAATGACTGCCAGAGCACAATTAGCGACATGACCCAATGGTGGTTTTTTCCCATGCTCCTGAGCCAGCTGTGGAGTACACATGTGAGACTACAGGAAATGTCCAATGAAAAGACAAATACTTTCTCCCTTCCAAGATACTCCCATGGTGAACAAAAGAAACCAGGACTGTACATACACTCTGCTCTTGTAATAATTATTACAAACTATGTAATCCATCCAGATTAAGGGAGGGCTGAAACCCCACATATAAACTGAAGGAACAGGGAACACTGAAACAGCATCACCCACCCCCAGAAGAAGAGCCATTTGAACATTCTCGGATATGGAAATTCCACAACTATGTTATCTATGGTGGCTATGTCGCCACCAATATGCAGATGACACTCAGCTCTCTCTTGTGCTTCCAGCTGATCCCAGGGAGGCTGTAGAAACCCTGAAGTGGTGCTTGGAGGCACTTTTGCAGTGGATGCAGGCTAATAAATTGAAATGTAATCCTGACAAGACAGAAACACTACTAGTGAACAGAAGGTCTGGCCTAGGATTTAAGGTCTCACATTTTAGATGGGGCTGCACTACCCTTAAAGGCACAGGTCCATAGTTCAGGGGTACTCTTGGATCCAGACCAACTGCTGGATAAGCAAGTGGCAGCTGTGAGCAAGAGTGTCTTTTACCAGCTTCAACTGGTTAGCCAGCTGCAGCTTTTCATGGGCAGAAAAGATCTGGCCAACTGTAGTACGTGCTCTAGTTATAGCTAGATTACTTCAATGAGCTCTATGTAGGGCTGCCCTTGAAAAGTGTTTGGGAAATTCAATTGATGCAGAATGCTATTGCCAGGATGTTGACTGGAGTGGGTCATAGCAAACATCTCTCTCCAGTCTTGGCCCACCTACATTGTGCTGGTGTTGACCTTTAAAGCCCCACATGGCTTGGGACCAGCATACTTAAAGGAATGCCTAATCCCTTACAAACCTACCAATCGTTTTGGTCATCTTCTGAGGCCCTGCTTCAAGAACCTCTGCCATCTGAGATTAGATGGGTGACAACCAGGCAGAAGGCCTGCTCAGTTGTGGCACAAAAATTCTGGAACACTCTCCCTCAGGATGCTGTCCTAGGGAGACTAGTCTGTCCTCTTCTGTTGCCATCTTCCAGTGGATGAAGAATTTTTTGTTTGTTTGGCATTTCCTCAGTGATCCCTCCTTCCTACTCTATGTTTTGCTATTTTTGAATATGTATTTTAGCTTTAGATTTAATGGTGCGTGTGTGTTTGTTAGTTTTAACAGTATTTAAGATGTGAACTAATTATGTATGTTTTTAATGTGTTAGCAGCCTTGGTGGAGCTAATGAAGGCAGAAAGGTGTGGTAAAATGTTTGTAAATAAATAAAATGATATGCAGAGTCTTAGGCTAACTGGAATATTTATGGCATGTTTATTCCACCCTTTTCTGAAGGGCTGTATACATGGAGGCGGAAGAACCATTTTATTTTCACAACAGTCCTGTGGGGTTGATTAGGCCAAGAGTGACCAGTGACCAGTCAAAGGACATTTGAATCCAGGTCTCCTCCCACTCCCATTACAACACACTAGTCTGATTAGTTCACAGGCTCTTGGGCAGTATAAGTGTTTGTAAAGACTTACAAAAAAGCACACATTATTCAGTGCACTTTGGCTGGCTCTTATCTAAATGGCATTAAAACAAACACATTGAATCTAGAATCACAACCTAAATGCACCTCACAGCCATATAAGCATAAAACATTGTTCAACTGCAAGAAATTAAGAGTTGCTACTACTGGCAGCATGTTGCATTATACTTAGAGGAGTCAGCCTGACCTAGGGTTGCCACCAGGCCCCTCACCACACTGGTGGGGGAATTTGGGGGGCATTCTGGGACATCCCAGATACAACATCATCCAGAAGTGACATCATTGCTTCGGTGACACTGCATGATGATGCACTGGTTTGAGGACAAAACTATGGTTTTAGGCCAAATTTACCAGAGTTTTGCCTTCAAACCAGAGTGTCCTGTGAGACATTCCTGATATGTCACTTCGAGGTGATGTCATCGTGTTGGGGATGTCGCATGGAGACATAGCTGTTTGGGGACTGGGTTTTCCCCACCAGCCAACTGGCTGGTGACGAGCTGAAGCACGAAAAACTGGTGGAACCCCCACTGGGACCTGGCAACTTTAGCCTGACTTCTCCCATCCAGTACCATTTTGCACCAGCAAGTCACCACAAGAACGTAAGAGCTCTGCTGGATCAGACCAATGGTCTATCTAGATCAGAATCCTGTTTCACCCAGTGACCAACCAGTTCCATTGGTAGTCTCAAGTAAGTTTCCATAGGATTGCTGTGTTAGTCACATGGCTAGTAACTATTGGTGGACCTATCCTCCACAAACCTAACTCCCTTTTAAAGGCATCTGTACTTGAATCTATCATTACATCCTCCGACAGTGAATTCCACAATTTCATTACTCAGCCCATCCTGAATCTATTGCTTATCAATTTCATTGGGTGCTCCAGAATACCTTTGTTATGGGAGAGGGAGTCAAACACTATTTAAAGAGAAGTAGGGCAGATTCACTGTGCTCCAATTGCCTTACGAGGTAATACAACTGAGTTGCTCAGCTTAAAAGGCACAGTAATTTTCACATTTTCCCAGCATTAAAAAATAATGAAACTAAACTCAAAGAAAATGACACTAAACACACAAAGAACAGGTTCACATATGACTGCCAACAGTTTCTAGTCTCAATTGTGCCCACTAAACTGCCATCCTTTCTCAGCTACTCTAAAGAAGAAGAGACGGGAGCCATGAAAATGTGAAAAGGAGGAAATCCTTGATGCACCAAGGTTAGAGAACCACCAGGGATTCCAAAACGAAGAGAGCAATCCTAAGCAGATCTACTGAGACCCATCCATGGGCTTTATTCCCACAAAAGAGTTATTTGGATTGCACTGTAAGAATCCCTTTAAGGTATCCCACACCAAAATCCTTTATTCCACCAACACAAAACCTAACCATCATGTAGAAACAATTCAGATAGCTTGCCCTTGAGATCCGAGAGTGATCAGGGCCCCTCCTGACAGGCCTTCAGCCAGACTTCTGCTTGCTTTCTGTAGCAGGAGGGACGCCAGCAATAGGAGACTTCCCCTTTCCACCAATGCACTGTAGTATCTCCCCCTCTAGTTTCCTGAATATGAAGAGGAAGTTTCTCCTGAAGCAGAGTGCAAGTCAGTCTGGCTTCCTGCTTTCTTTCTTCAGACTAGCAGGGAGCCAGACAGGCAAAAATATATGAATGAAAAGAAGAATCCTGCTCTCGCTCACACACATCTAGCTTCTCTCTCTGGATTTCCGCCCACCTGCAGAAAGGAGGCTGAAAAGCCAGACAGATCATGTTCATGTGTCCATTGCTTGCACATCTGGTCTGGCTTCCCACTTGCAAAAGTGGGCAGAAACCCAAAGAAATCAGGCAGCAGGAACAGCCCATGGGAAGAGAAAAGAGCTGGTAGAGCAGCACCTGGGTTCATTGGCAGGCAGCTTGGCAAGGAGCGGAGAAGCAGGAAGAACCTGGCTTTCTTGTTTTGGGACCACTCCTCAAAATTAAAAACAAGGCTGAGCCAAAAAGTGTACATAGATTCTCAAATGGATCCAGTATTTTCCATGATATAGATAGCTTTGCATATAATCTCTTCTAAAAATTGTAAACTAAGTTTACAAATAACTAAAAGTTTACAAATAGTGATTAAAAAATACGGTCTTAAATTTTTTCTTCTTCTATAATTGTAAATAAGGTAGGATTAGTATGGCCAGGAAGGATTTTCAGGAAGTATTGTGAATGCTAACATGTAGCTATGCTCATTTACATAAATTATGGAATTAAAACCCCCATATTTTGCTGCCATTCAAGTCAGTAGTTATATTGCTTTTGTTTCTAAAAGAAAAAGATGACTTATGGCGGAAACTGGTAGCTTTCCTTTATTTGGCTGCTGGTAGTTTAAAAACAGGCATTGATTTCTTCTTAAAGCCTTAGAGCTAGAATTGATAAATGAACCATTTTTTAAAGCAGTTCACTTAAGGTTCAGGATTTATTGAAGTAGTAATTGGCTCCTCCAGGAGAAGCAATTGTCATAAGCCTTCCCTTGATTTCCAATAGCCAGTCTATTTTAGCGCATTTTAACCCATGCTTCCTCCAAGGACCTGAGAGCAGCATACATGGTTCTCCCTTCTTCCATTTTATCACCATAACAATCCTGTGAGGTAGATCAGGCTGTGAGATAATGACTGGCCCAAAGTCACCCAGCAAGCTGCATGACAAATGAGGTTTTGAGATCATGTCTCCCAGTCCTAGTCCAACACTTTAGTTCCCGATTCCCTAAAACGGCTATTAAAAGAATGCCTTCTTAGCAGCACACATACCAATGAGGATTTCTGTAAAAGATTTCAGTTTAGAACTCTTCACTCCAAAAACATGAACATGGAAATCAGAACCTTTTATATAACATAGCCTGCATTGTTTAATTTAAGGTAGTAATATTCAGTTATATTTAATAGCATTTATCTCAAAAAGCAATTTCACCTTCTTAAAACCAGTATGTCCAATGAAGGCTGCTGCAGCCTTTCCTGGGGAATCTTGCAGTTTTCATCTGTCATATAATTAATATTGCATATAATCAAAACTCAATGCTACTCTGTCTGCCTGAAAGCCACCTATCAAACAGCTGAAAAACTCTAGTATGTAGGTCTTATCTTAAAGAAAAAAAGGCTCAAGATGGCTAACAGAATACCTGAAAGGCACAGGCAAGAAGTTTAGAACCAAAAGATAAATGTCTCAGTACAAAGCAGAAAAAACAACTACAGTCAGCAGACCAGTTTACAAAAACACAGTCAAATTACAACTGAAACAGACCACTTTTTCATGTTGTTTTAAAAATGCTATTAGAGGATACTTCACCTCTGACTGGTCATTCCAAAGCCCCAGAGCCACAACTGAAAAAAGACCATATGACCTGGTGGGGAGAGGACATACAAGGAGGAGGTGATGAAATATACGTCATGGACTGCTCAAACACAAGCAGTTCATTTTGAATAGGAAAATGAAAGATCAGTATAGCTTGGAAATTACTCACAAAAATCCTTAAGGGCAGAAGTTACACAAACTGGTAGGGAGATAAGAAGGCTGAAATGGATCCCAGAGAAGCTAAGAAGCAGAATCAAGATTAGACTGAGAAACAAAAACCTAAAGGAAGACTTAAGTCTCTTAAAAATGAGGTAGAAGACACAGGCAGCCGAAATGGTAGAGGGCTGAGGTCCCTCATACACTGCAGGTATCTGGGACAAGGGACATCTTGATAGTAGAGACAGGCAAAAGAAAGAGAGCTGGTTTTTATAGCCTGCTCTTCTCCACCCTAAGGAGTCTCAAAGCAGCTTACAATCGCTCTCCCTTCCTCTCCCCACAACAGACACTTTGTGAAGTAGGTAGGGCTGAGAAAGCTCTCAGTGGCCCAAGGTCACCCAGCAGGCTTCATGGGGCGGAGTGGGGAATCAAACCTGGTTCTCCAGATTAGAGTCCACCGCTCTTACACACTGGCTCTTAGGCATGGTACTTGAAGGAATCAGGGCAAGGAAGGTACTGGGCTAGAACTAGAATGCAAGAGCTAGAGGACATGGCAACTGCTGGTTTGGAATTGGAAAAAAAAGCCCTTTCTCAGAGCTAAACTACACATGATGATGAAGTTCTGTGAATGGAATACCAGTTATGCGATTTGGCCCTAAGAATCAGCCACAGGGAGAAGGTATAATCTGAATTAAGGCTGCAGTGCTGGGGAGGGGTTAGATCTGCTTCTAGTCTCTATAGGGGATGAAAAAGGGATCAGGCACTCACATAATCTTTCCCT
>NW_015160222.1:933936-939656 GCF_001447785.1 Gekko japonicus | reverse complement strand
TTTCCCTACTAAGGCCTTTCTCCAGGGGGTGGTGAACATTTTTGATATAAACAGTGCAGGGGAAATGTTAACCTGCCCTTTACCAAGTGCTGCAGCTCTCATTTTAGTGCCCAACTTGTTGTTGTTCAGTCGCACAGTCGAGTCTGACTCCTCGCGACCCCATGGACCAGATCACGCCAGGCCTTCCGGTCTTCTGCTGTCCTCTGAAGTTTGCTAAATTTCATGTTCGTTGCATCTATGACACTGTCTAACCATCTCATCTTTTGCCGTTCCTTTCTTCTTTGACCTTCAATCTTTCCCAGCATCAGGGTCTTCTCCAGTGAGTGCTCCCTTCTCATTTGGTGGCCAAAGTATTTGAGCTTCAGTTTCATTATCTGGCCTTCCAGGGAACAGTCAGTGTTGATTTCTTTTAGGATTGACTGATTTGATCTTCTTGCAGTCCAAGGGACTCTCAAGAGTTTTCTCCAGCACCATAGTTCAAAAGAATCTATTCTTCGGCGCTCGGCCTTCCTTATAGTCCAACTCTCGCAGCCATACATGACTACTGGGAATACCATTGCTTTGACCATGCAGACTTTTGTTGGCAGGGTGATGTCTCTACTTTTTATCATGCTGTTTAGGTTCGCCATCGCTTTCTTCCCAAGGAGCAGTCGTCTTTTAATTTCATGGCTGCTGTCACAGTCTGCGGTGATCTGGGATCCCAGGAACGTGAAGTCTGTCACTACTTCCACGACTTCCCCTTCTATTTGCCAAGGAGTGATGGGGCCGGATGCCATGATCTTAGTTTTTTTGATGTTGAGCTTCAAGCCCACTTTTGCGCTCTCCTCTTTTACCCTGAGCAAGAGGCTCTTTAGGTCCTCTTCACTTTCTGCCATTAGAGTGGTATCGTCTGCATATCTGAGGTTGTTGATCTTTTCCCCCGCAATCTTAATTCCTGCTTGTGATTCATCTAGGCCAGCATTTCGCATGATGTACTCTGCATATATATTAAATAAGCAAGGTGACAATATACATCCTTGTCGTACTCCTTTTCCTATGCGAAACCAATCAGTTGTTCCATATCCGGTTCTAACTGTCGCTTCTTGGCCCTTATACAGGTTTCTCAAGAGACATGTGAGGTGGTCTGGTACTCCCATCTCTTTAAGGACCTGCCATAGTTTGTTGTGATCCACACAGTCAAAGGCTTTAGCATAGTCAATGAAGCAGAAGTAGATGTTTTTCTGGTACTCTCTTGCTTTCTCCATAATCCAGCGAATGTTGGCAATTTGATCTCTAGTTCCTCTACCTCTTCGAAACCCAGCTTGTACTTCTGGTAGTTCTCTATCCACGTACTGTTGAAGCCTAGCTTGTAGGATCTTGAGCATGACCTTGCTAGCGTGTGATATGAGTGCAATTGTGCGATAGTTTGAGCATTCCTTGGCATTGCCCTTCTTTGGGATTGGAATGTATACTGACCTTTTCCAATCCTGTGGCCACTGTTGCGTTTTCCAAATTTGCTGGCAAATTGAGTGCACCACTTTAACAGCATCATCTTTTAAGACTTTGAATAGCTCAGCTGGAATACCATCACCTCCACTAGCTTTGTTGTTAGTAATTCGCATTCCAGGATGTCTGGCTCGAGGTCAGTGATTATACCGTCGTGGTTGTCAAGGACATTGAGGTCTTTCTTGTATAGTTCTTCTGTGTATTCTTGCCATCTTTTCCTAATCTCTTCTGCTTGTTAGGTCCCTACCGTTTTTATCCTTTATCATGGCCAGCTTTGCATGGAACGCTCCCTTGATTTCTCCAATGTTCTTGAAGAGATCTCTAGTCCTTCCCATTCTATTATTTTCTTCTATTACTTTGCATTGTTCATTCAGGAAGGCCTCCTTATCTCTCCTTGCTGTTCTCTGGAAATCTGCATTCAGTTGTGTAAATCTTTCCTTTTCGCCTTTGCCTTTCGCTTTCCTTCTTTCCTCTGCTATTTGTAAAGCCCCTGGAATATCAAACATAGTTCATGCTCATTGTCGGTCTGCCGAAGGTTAAAGTGACAACAGCAACAGAAGAAAGTTTGGCTTGCAAATGGCCCACAAAGCTTGACCTTCTCACCTCCCCTTTCCTCCATAACCTAAAAATGCTATTTCCAAGTGGTTCTCCATACCCCAGAAGTAGCATTACAGGGAGCATTTTGGGCTGTAGTGGGAGGTAAGGAAGTTGTGCTCTGCAGTAGCAATGCTTCCACCCAGTCCATGTCAAAGACCTGCAGTTCTTCATTAAACATCCAGTCCTATTGCACAGAGGGCAAACATTAGAATAATGGAGTACAGGCAAACTAAAGCACTTTTAGGAAAGACACTTGCATTCATTTCTCCTTCCAAGTTATACAATCTTTTACTTCCCAGCTAAAACAACCCTTCTCCTTGCTGAGTTATAACTAGAAATCGGATGCTTGCATTTTTCCTGTTATAAGTTGGCAATGAAAGGGCCAGGGACTTGTTTTTTAAAAATAAATAAATAAATAAAAAAGCTGGGGACTAAAAGATTGTAGTAATAGATCTTTGTAATGTTGATCTAACAATTCCCATTTAAAAACAAAATGAAAAAAGTCCTTTCAGGGAGAAATATTGGGGTTTGAGGCAAAGGAAATGGCACCAATACAGGCAGTATCACTGTCTCCTTAGGGGCCCCCATGCTCTCTCCATCCCTGTCACTTGTTCAGCAATTAGCCAAGAAAACTCAGTTGCCCAAAATGCATCCTTGTGAAGAATTCCACCCCCTTCCTTCCCAAACTCCCTCCTCAGTTTTGGGGTCCCCAGTAAAAACTGCCACTATTCAAAGTATCCCTAATTCCCCACACCCCAAAATCCTTCCAGTGCCTCAACTCATCATAAAGATGTTGGGTTTTATCTAACTCCCACTCATAGCTAATCTTGTAAGAGTCTGAAGTAGTGTTTAAGAAGATCCAACAAAAGTCTTTAAATATAATTTGCTGAATATCTGTGCATTGCATCTTCGAGAGAAACATTTAGTCATCACTTTGAGTTGGGTGTTACAATAACAAAACTTGTTTCTGTGCATAAAAATTATGATGTTGAATGACATCCCACCCCATCCAGAGGTGATGCAGAGTTAGATGGAAAAACGAAGTGGATGATAATAATTTTAATGCTAATACCACCAAGACCCCCAAGAACAAATTTTTAAAGTTTTCAGTGCTCCATGTAATGTTGTTGTTGCTGTTCAGTCGCACAGTCAAATCTGACTCTTCGCGACCCCATGGACCACCTCACACCAGGCCCTCCTGTCTTCCATCGTGCTCTGGAGTTTAATTTCATATGTACAATGGTCCATACGTACATTGGTCCTCTAATGGTCCAAAATAAAAACTGTTAGAGGCATGTTTTATGTTAACAAGAACTTAGTGCCAAGCCAAATCTCCTGAGTTCAAAACACCTCCTAGGGGCTTCTGTCAGGGAAAATATATTAGAATTCACTGTCTTGTTGTGACCATTTTGCATTTTTCACTTCACAACACTTTCCCCCCCCTTGTAAGGTACAATGGGTTCTCTGTCCCAGAACTGAAACAGCCATCCACCTCTACTGATAACTTGCAATGCAGTTCTAAGAACACTTCCCTGGCCATACAGCTCAACAAGCAGAACTGCTTGAGATTACTCTTTTGCAGTGCCATTCTAAGCAGCCTTTTAAGCGAACGGGGCTCAGGAATGAGTTACTCTGCTTAGGTTGGCACCAATGGTCACATAATCTTATTACTCTCCCTCTACTAAGAGCATAAACACTTCTTATTTCAAACATTAAGTAGTTTCTCCATAAACTGCACAGAGAAGACACTGTTTCAGCTTAACTTAATTAACACAGGTTTAATTGATTAAATAAATTATAGAAAATTAACCCACTAATTCTGTTTTCACTATTTGATCCCACGCGGTGCGCCAGCACGTATTTAAGGCACCATCCTATATTTACACTGAAACAGACCCCACTGCGTTAAGCAGTGTTCTTCCAAGCCTGGTTACTCACTATGCTCTCCTAATTCTGCCCTCGTACAAATGACCTCTTCCCTCCCTCAGTTACGCGATATTTTCCTTCCTACCCACGATCCATGCCCCTTTTCCAGCTGCAAGGAGACTTCATCATCGCAGCAGTCTCTCCACTACCCACACAAACCAGCTGCGCATTGGAGGCGCTTCTCCTTTGCCGCTGCCGTAGCTCGCTCTAACCACAGAAGAACTCCAATCTCCTGTCGCCAAATCTGGAGACGATGGTTTGGGGGCTGTTTTAATTGGTTCTTCTCTCACAAGCTCCCATGGGATTGGCTGACCACGTTTAGAGGGCGGGAACAGTATTGGGAAGGAGGGAGGGAAGCTGTTGCCTTGGTAATCCGCCGGCCCTCCTCCGGTCCCGGTTAGTGAGTGAAAGCGCGCGTCCTGTTAGCCAGCTGGCAAGGGTCTGGCGCCGGCACAACCTAGGGTTTAGGAGTTGCACATGAGTTACCTGTGGAAAAGGTGACAGAGTAGGAGTAGCCGCCGCGCTGGCCGCAAAGAGTAGCAGGGGGAGGAGACTGTGGCGGCTCAGGACGAGTAGGAGCTGCCGCCGCCGCCGCCTCCGGCTGGGCAGGTGAGTGTGTGAAACCCGGATACGCCAAACCTAGTCGAGAAAGCCGGCACGGCGAAACTTGTTGTGCGGTGTGTGCTGTCCCCTTGCGCCCTATGGCTTGAGAGGGTGCGGGGCCGGGGCGCGCCTGCTGCTAAGCTTGTGGAAGGCAGCGAGCTGCTAGGTTGAGTAAGGTGAGGGGGGTGAGTTTGGATCGTAAAGCGGCGGCGGCATTGAGCTGACACCCTTTCCTTGCGGCGCCTGCGCACGGCTTCTGCTTCTACAGCCTCCTCTGGGAAGCGAGTGTCGCGGAGAGTTCAGGAGATCTTTGCCCCTATTTCAGCGTAGGTCGGAGCGCAGCCTTCCCGAGGATTCTGCTCCCATCCCCCAGGAGAAAATGCTTCAGCCTTGTGAGGCATTCCTTTGCAGAAGCTGTTGTTTGTTGCTTGGTTGAGGCACAGTGGAAATGCTTAGAAGATGAGGGCATTGATGTGAGTCTTAAAACACACAGGCATTGCAACACTGGCTTGCTCCACAGGCGCCCTAGTCAGACGTTTGCTGTCTTCCTTCGGTGGTCATGTGAAGTTTAGTCACATCTTACTTTGTATCAGTTGGGGTGCTGGGAAGGCCTGTGGGATGCTTCCTAGAATGAATAACAGTTTTGAGCGGTACATGTTTAGAAGATACTACCAGTGACTCTTATCATGTTTGCACATAAAGTACTGTCAGGCCAGTTTTACAAAGACCTGTGAGGCATGTCTTTGTTCCTATTTTCCAGAATGGGAACTAAGAGTATGCATTGTTGAATGCTCAGCTTTGTTGAATGCTGGGATGCTTATCTCTCCCTTATTATAAAAGAGTAGTGGGTGCCAGAATTCTAAAATTGGCCCCTTTAGTGTTAGGCCGAAAAAACTGCCACTCGGAAGACACTGGCTGGGTTCATTGGCTGCTTTGTGCAGTCCCGGCCAGCGTTCCAAGGTCATTTACATATGGAAGCTGATTGGACTACACTCCATTCCACACCTCAAACTCACCCCCCCAAGGCAGTTGGAATTTTCAGTTGGGAATGATGTCAGCTGCTCCCTAGGCAGAGGCTGTGTGTGTGTGTGTGTGGGGGGGGTTGTAAA
>NW_015160222.1:881152-932549 GCF_001447785.1 Gekko japonicus | reverse complement strand
GCCGATGCCTCCGTCGCCTGGCTGGAGTGGCCGCGGGGGAGTCTGGAGTCGGGCGGCCGCTGGTGGGAGCCGCGGGTGCCCGGGCCGAGATTGGGGGGGCAAGGCGGGCGACAGAAGGCCGATGCCTCCGTCGCCCGGCCCTCTACAGAATCCACCCCCCAAACCTCCAGGTATTTCCCTCCTTAGAGCTGGCAACCCTACATTCCCCTCAGTGCCTGTTGGTAGGCAACTAAGCTTGGTCCTGTCACCTACTTTGGCCTTTGGGAGAAAACACATTGGGGCCAATCCTGATAGGGTTGCCAACTCCAGATGGGAAATTCCTGGAGACTTGAGGGATGGAGCCTGAAGAGGGTGAGGTTTGAGGAGGGGTGGGACCTCAGACAGGTACACTGCCATAGACTCCACCCTCCAAACCAGTCAGTCACACATAGGGAACCATTGTTGCCAATCTCCAGGTGAGGGCTGGAGAGCACTCAGTATTACAACTGCTCTGCAGAAGGGAGGGCAGAAGTCAGCTGAAGTCAAAGGGGCAGATAATGGTAGGTTGGTGGCTAGCTGGGAAGGAGATGGGGTTGCCAACTACATGCTGAGAAATTCCTGGGGATTTGAGGGGTGGAGCCTGGAGAGGGTGGGGTTTGCAGAGGGGTGGGACCTCAGACAGGTAGAATGCCATAGACTCCACCCTCCAAACCAGCCATTTTGTCCTGGGTAACAATTGTTGCCAATCTCCAGGTGAGGGCTACAGATTACTCACAATTACAACTGCTCTTCAGGTAGCAGAGATCAGTTCCTCTGGAGAAAACAGTGGACTCTGTCATTATACCCTGCTGAGGTCACCACAGCAAATTGACACTGTTTGCCCAAAGCCAGAGCACTGCCCCAGAGCCTCTTTCTAGATCCCGTTGTATTGCTTTCACAACGGGCTTTACTGCTAGTATATTTTAATAAAGCCTTTGTTTTGTCATTCACATGCCCTAGGGTGAACTTAGTAAAAGTCATGAACCTCCAGCCACATCGGGGGTTTGTTTTCTCCATTCCTATTGCTGGATGTGCTTCGAGTCTCTTTAAAATGCTTAAGCTCTTCAGATGTTGAATAAGAATCATTGTACTTTCTCAGTGATCATATGGTAAACATGAGGACTTTTGTCATTATTTTGTTAATGGGAGAGGGCTTTTTTGTTGTTGTATTTGGACTGGCTCGGTGCTAGACACAGGATAAAAATAGATGTGTTTGAAATTGCATATTTTTTTCCCATAAGTCTGATGACATTCACAGTATCCTACAAGGCTAACGTTTGTTCTAGGATCATTGTTGTGCGGAACTCACTTAACACCTGGCCCTTCCTGTTTACAGGCACTTGGGGATCTCTCTTCACTCTGTATCCCTATTTCTAAGCAATGATGGCTCCCATTAGCCTCGTAAATGAGAAAGGGGAAGTTATTCTGGTCAGTTTTGTTTTCTGTTTCCAAGTCCTCCGAAGAGTTCATTATGATCTTTCTGAAAATAAGATCATAGTTTCAAATTAACTAATCATGTTGAATTTTTTTTTTGTTACGATTATACCATGTCCAGTGGTTTTGTTATCTTGCATTGGATTAGGTCTCACTGTAATGTAGCACATACTTTATTAATACTGGCTTAGTCTGACCCCTGGGCTTTTGTTGTGTTATAGGTCTGGCTTAGAAAAACAATTTCTATAATATCTGTATTCTGAGTAGTGAGCCTGAAAGGCAAAATGTTGATTGTGATACCAATAAACCTGTTAGCCTTTAAAATGCCACAAGACTCCTCTCTGGTTTTGCTGCAATGTAATAATGTGGCCAGTTCACTGGAATTTATATCTGCTGCATGGTGGTTATTATATGTTTGTTCACATTTGTGCACTGCAGTTTACATGGTGTAGTTTAGCGGCAGTCTGTAAACACTGCAGCCATGTACCTGAACTTTGCATGAAAAATCAGAGATGATGTATTTGAAGGAATTATTGTGTTTCAGCTGGTGGAGAAACTTCCTTGTTGTGGAGAGGAGAGAAGAGGATATTGTTATAGAGTAATAGGAGATGAACTGTGATGTAAAATATGGTGGTGGATAGTTTGTGTCCAGGTCTTGGATGTCAGTGAGATAGCCTGTTATGTAAATAAATAAGGAGTAATAAATGTGACACCGTTTTATCCTTTTACAGGGCTTGAAACTTGGCAGGATGATGTTTGATAATTAGGAATTTCATAGATCTGAAACCTTAGGGGTCTTTCAAGAAGGGTAACTGTGCTAATCTGTTACAGTGGGGGGAAAAGAGTAGAATCTTGTGTTGTGTGAAGAGTAAGTGTGATTCTAGATAGGAATCAGTAAAGGTTGCACTTCAAGAATGGTTTTGTTATTGTTCAGTTGCACAGTTGGGTCCGACTCTTCACGATCCCATGGACCAGCTCCCACCAGGCCTTCCGGTCTTCCGCCGTCCTCTGAAGTTATGCATTAATAGCAGATCTCTCTTGACTCTTTTCATTGACGTAGGATAAGTGCAGATATGAGCTGAATTTTTGAGCTCTTTATTAGTGCTGAGTTCAGTGTGTTGCATTGGCTTGTGTGTAGCTGTCAGTGCCCTGCGGCTGTGTGGCTGGAAGTTGGCACAGGTTGACTGACAGCAGTGGCATCAACAGGCAGAAAGGCAGTTGAGTTTGAGTGGTGGTGGGGAAGGGTTGGCCAATCACCCATTTAGGTACATGATCAATTGTTTACCTATTCACCAGATACCTAGCACTTCAAACACAAATGCATTAGCCCAATACCCGCCACTGAAATGCGCCCTGAATCTGAAAAGTCCTGCAACCAAAGTGTTTTGTAATTTGGTCACTATGTGCAGTGACTGGAGTGTTTGTAATGGTAAATCTTGCTCTTTTGTTGTTCAGTCGCACAGTTGAGTCCAACTCTTCGCAACCCCATGGACCAGATCACGCCAGGCCTTCCTGTCTTCCACTGTCCTCTGAAGTTTGCTCAACTTCATGTTCGTTGCATCTGTGACACTGTCTAACCATCTCATCCTTTGCTGTCCCAGTCTTCTTTGACCTTCAGTCTTTCCCTGCATCAGGGTCTTCTCCAGTGAGTACTCCCTTCTCATTTGGTGGCCAAAGGATTTGAGCTTCAGTTTCATTATCTGGCCTTCCAGGGAACAGTCAGGGTTGATTTCTTTTAGGATTGACTGCTTTGATCTTCTTGCAGTCCAAGGGACTCTCAAGAGTCTTCTCCAGCACCATAGTTCAAAATAATCTATTCTTCGGCGCTCGGCCTTCCTTATAGTCCAACTCTCGCAGCCATACATGACTACTGGGAATACCATTGCTTTGACCATGTGGACTTTTGTTGGCAGGGTGTCTCTACTTTTTATCATGCTGTTTACGTTCACCATCGCTTACCTCCCAAGGAGCAGGCGTCTTTTAATTTCTCAAGCCCACTTTTGCGCTCTCCTCTTTTACCCTGAGCAAGAGGCTCTTTAGGTCCTCTTCACTTTCTGCCATTAGAGTGGTATCGTCTGCATATCTGAGGTTGTTGATCTTTTCCCCAGCAATCTTAATTCCGGGTTGTGATTCATCCAGGCCAGCATTTCACATGATGTACTCTGCATATATATTAAATAAGCAAGGTGACAATATACATCCTTGTCGTACTCCTTTTCCTATGCTAAACCAATCAGTTGTTCCGTATCTGGTTCTAACTGTCGCTTCTTGACCCTTATACAGGTTTCTCCAGAGACATGTGAGGTGGTCTGGTACTCCCATCTTTTTAAGGACCTGCCATAGTTTGTTGTGATCCACACAGTCAAAGGCTTTAGCATAGTCAATGAAGCAGATGTTTTTCCGGTACTCTCTTGCTTTCTCCATAATCCAGCGAATATTGGCAATTTGATCTCTAGTTCCTCTGCCTCTTCAAAACCCAGCTTGTACTTCTGGCAGTTCTCTATCCACGAACTGTTGAAGCCTAGCTTGTAGGATCTTGCGTGTGATATGAGTGCAATTGTGCGATAGTTTGAACATTCCTTAGCATTGTCCTTCTTTGGGATTGGAATGTATAGTCTTGCTCTAGCCATACTTGAAATCAGACTATCTTAATGAAAGGAAGTTCTGTGGAACTGAGTTGTACTGATACATAAATGATGAATTCCAGGGAGGTACCCATGTTACTCTGCTGTGTCCAGTATTAACAAAGAGTCTTATGGCATCTTAAAGACCATAAACACAACTGTTAGTTGTTTGATCATGAAGAAATTAGCAGTCCAAAGCCTTTGAGTGGGTTGTGATAAAGTTATCAATATACATCAGAATGCAACATACATTTAGACCAGTGTTAAATCTTTTGTTCCATGTTCCTCCACCCCTGTTCTTCAAGCGAAGAGTCTTATCCCTGGCCCAGTCCATGTGAACGCATATACTGAGTCAGATCATGCATCTGTTAAGATTGGTATTGTCTGCAATGACTGGCAGAGGCATTCCAGGATCACAGGCAGAGGGTCTTTCACATCACTTATTACCTGATCCTTTTAACTGGAGGTGCTGAGGACTGAATCTGGGACATTCAGCATGTAGCACAGATTTTCTACCACTGAATTGTGACCCCTTCCTGAATCCAGATAGTGGAGTAAGTCTCTATTCAGAAATGTTCCATTCTGTAGTTAGATCTGGCATGCTGGCTAATTTTAGTTTTCCTGGATGATGCTTTATGTCTAACTCAAATCTTTTCTTCTTATGCTGGCAGAAGTTGGTTCAGAGAGTTTGTTTTAATTCTCTTGTACCACTATAACAGTAACTGCTTAATCCCTGTGTTTCTGTTCTGTCTTATAGTTTCTCAGTTTCTGATCTACTTGCTAGACTCTTAGTGGGTTATTGAGTGAAAGAAGGTGAGGACTTCTCTTCTATATTAGCCGGTATGGTGTAGTGCTTAAAGTGTTGGACCAGGATCTGGGAGGTGCTCTGTCATGGAAGCTTGCTGGGTTGCTTTTGGTGAGTCATGCGCTCTCGGCCTTATCTACTACATAAGAGTTGTGAGGATGAAATGGAGGAGAGGAGAACAACGTAAGCTGCTTTGGGTCACTGCAGTGAGCAAAGGTGGGATATAAATCAAGTCAATCAATTATTATATGAACAGAAGTTTCCTGGTGGTGATGTTTACAGCTGTAGACATTTGTAGTAACCAACATTCATCCTCAGAATAAATTCCCTGTATTGTGCTAAAATAAGTGTTTAAAAATTATTAGCACCCCCTACTTTTTATAGTTATTTTCCCCTGGTATGCAAACTGAAACTTCCATCTGTATAATAAGGGATAGGGTCATACATGAAAGACATGTTTATTCATTGAACCGATTCCTCTTGGCAGGAACACTCCTCATGGTCAGTATTGCACTTGTACTAGATTAGCATTTAGAGGTAATTTTGAGTAGAGGCGAACCTTAAGTATGCTGCTTTGAAGTAGTTACATGTGAGAACTCAGGGGCACCCAATGAAGTTGATGGGCAGTGGATTCAGGATGGACAAAAAGAAGTGTTTCTTTTCTCAACAATTAACTTGTGGGATTCATTATTAGTGGAAAAAAAGATGGCCATGAACATAGATGGTTTTTAAAAGGGGGTTTGACAGGTGCATGGAGGAGAGGTCCCTCAACAGCTACTAGCCATGGTGACTAAAATGAACCTTCACAGTCAGAGGCAGTAAACTTTTGAATACCAATGACTAGATGGACCACAGGTCTTATCTTTCAGGGCTGTTCTTTTGAGAAAGTGGCAATGAAGGAAAGGGTACCAGAGCTGAGTAAGTTCTTTTCTTTTTTTTTTGGCATGTGGAATCTTTTTCCCCTCCTGCTTCAATGAGCTTATGTACATATAATTATTGATTATACTTCTGCTGAATAATGTGAATCTGTATTTGCAGGAGGTCATGTTGCCATTCTTTTGTACCAGTCAGAGAGCCCAGCATGACAATAAAATGGATAGAAATACCAATAAGTAATATAGTTCAGTTTATCATAGAGGAGTCAGACACTGAAGGCTCCTTCCTTTGATTATATTTTTGTCACTTTGAATAAGTGCTCGGTGGCATTATGGGGGGGAAAGGGTGATGTTATGATGACTTTAATATAATGGCTAAATTTTGTGTTTGTGTGATGTTGAATGCTAAGTGGCAAGTTTATTTTATTTATTTATTTATTTATGCTTTCAACTTGTATCCCACTCGAACCCCGAGGGGTCTCTGAGCGGCTTACACAATTTCATTTATCCCTATCTATGGCCACATCGTCAGGGGTGGGGACTGCCCTACCGGCACCCAATGGTGGGACTCGCTGTTCTTCGGCTAATTAATTTCATATGCTTAAAAAGCCCAAGCTATGAGTATCTAGAGTAAATCTGCTCCGTAACCCAGTTAAATCTGAGTGCTTGGACTGAAATTTCTTATTTTTATCTAAATTTCATTGCATTTGGTAGTTGCCAGTGCTGGTGGGTTTGTGGCAGACAGGCCAGGCTTTTTCTTTTCCTGCTGGAGAACAGTCTCTGCCTGTTTCCTTGCAGATAGCATCACAAAGTGCTGTTCAAACTCTGGAGGAGCTGCATTCATTAAAGTCTCTCTCTGTGTATGTGCGTAATGGGCCTAATAGACAAGGACCTTTGGGACCAAATTGTCAGAAATCCAGCTACTTTAGCTGAGCTTTGGGTAGGTATATAAACTATTGATTTTTACTGCACAGAATTGGCACTATAAAGATACTTAGCATTTATATAGCATCCTTCAAGAATTTAGCAACCCTTACATCATCCCTCTAAGATAGGCTAGTAGGATTATTCCCATACTGCACATAGAGAAGAAAGCAAGGGAGAGTATCTTATCTACGGTCATGCAGCCCAATCCCATGCAACCTTATTTGTTTTATTTATCTGTGTTTATGTTATCAGCCCTGGTTTGTATTTGGATGAACACCAGGGTAGCTATGCAGAGGCAGGTGATGATGTACCTTTGAACATCTCTTGCCTTGAAAAGCCTATGGGGTCACCATAAGTTGGTTGCAACTTGGTGGCAAAAAAAAGAAGGTTAAAATATTTTATCATACCTTTTTATGCAAAAGAATTTCCAGGGTGGCTAAGGAAGGGGAGAGTAACTACAGTAGGCATTTACAACTCACAGATTCACTTATTTGTGGCCCATGGGCTGACCCTGTGATTCAGGTAGCCCTAAGCAAGTGATACCTCTGTGTGTTGAGAGAGGGAGAGCTGCTATAAGCGTGGCTGGCCCCATCCCCCGCCTCTGCCATTGCATTGGCATAATTTATGGCTCATCAACTCTGTGCCTATGTCTGAAGGAAGTGCGTGTCCTGGGTGAGTTGCATGGGAGCCACCATGCTTGTCTGTCTAAGTGACTTACGTAGCACTGTCACATGACTTGCCCAAGTTAGACAGGTGAGGTGGCCATCACTGCATGATTCACTCAGCAGTGTTCCAGTCAGATACCATGCACAACTCACATGATTTGGGCCTCCCTCTATGCACAATGTGTGGTGGTAGGGAGGGAGCAGGGCTTTTACAGGGCCATTGTGGCCTCCCTGGTATTCACAGATTTCACCATTCATGGTGATCCCAGGAACGGAACCCCTGTGAATGGCGAGAGTCTACCAAAGCTGCAGCATAAAACAGATGCTATTAAAAACTGAGGAGAACAGAGTTGCTTTAACTTGGTACTTAAAAGAGAAGAAGATAGGAGCCAGGCATGTACCTCTGGCACTCCTCAAGTGGAGCACTCTCACCACAAAGTCCTTTTCTCTTGTCATAACCTGCAAGCCAGAGAAGGGCCGTGTTTGAAGACCTTAATTTATGTGCAGATTCATTTACCCTGATTCCTAACACATAGCCAGTTAAGGTCAGAACAGTGCTAGCGCAAAGGTCACTGAACACCACCTTCTGAACCTGACAGGTAAGAGTGGAACCTTTTGCTCATAGTGGTGTCAATTGGTCGCATTGTGAGCTTGAACCTCGCAGGGAAATGATCTGTTCCTAACAGTAGATCTATTAAATTGCCCCACTTGCCAGGTCAGTCCTTAAAAAAGTTATCACAACCAGAGTACTGTGATATTACTACATCTGTTGGGTTGAGGATTTCTGGGACAGCGCTGTGATAGCCATGAAAGCTTGAACCACCTCAAGTGGAATTGATATCGACATTACCTGGGGTCTTTTGTACTAAGCTTTAGACCGTTTCTCTCTAAGGCTTTTAGACAGCAGGGTGGACAGACCTGAAACAGAACCCATAATCTCTTATAAGTGCCCAGTATCAGATACAACTGCTCAGAATTGAAATTTTGTATACAGGGATCTGGAAACAGAAATGAAGTTCTATCTTCATGTCTCTTCCTCTTCAGCCATTAAGTCTATGCTGGTGCTACATTGAGAACTTGAAATGACATTACTAAGACAGATTAGCTCCTTCATCTCCTCTGATTTTGTGATGTAGGCTAGATCTGTAGATTCATCCAGGAAAAATACTTATTTTCCTGTTTATTGACCAGTACATAAGAACATAAGAGACGCCAATGTTGGATCAGGCCAAAGGCCCATCCAGTCCAACACTCTGTGTCACACAGTGGCCAGAAATACCAGTGCCATCAGGAGGTCCAGCAGTGGGGCCAGAACATTAGAAGCCCTCCCACTGTTGACCCCCCCAAGCACCAAGAAGACAGAGCATCACTTGCCCCTAAGCCCCTATCTATACCTTGTGGCTAATATCCACTGATGGACCTCTGCTCCATATGCTTATCTAATTCCCTTTTGAAGCCGTCCATGCTTGTAGCCGCCACCACTTCCTGTGGCAGTGAATTCCATGTGTTAATCACTCTTTGGGTGAAGAAGTACTTCCTTTTATCCGTTCTAACCCGACCGCTCTGCAGTTTCATGGAGTGCCCACGAGTTCTTGTATTGTGAGAAAGGGAGAAAAGTACCTCTTTCTCTACCTGCTCTTTCCCATGCATAATCATATAAACCTCGATCATGTCACCCCTCAGTCGTCTTTTCTCCAAGCTAAAGAGCCCTAAGCGCTTTAACCTTTCCTCATAGGGAAAGTGTTCCAACCCTTTTATCATTCGAGTTGCCCTTTTCTGCACTTTTTCCAAAGCTATAATATCCTTTTTAAGGTGTGGTGACCAGAACTGCACACAGTATTCCAAATGAGGTCTCACCATTGATTTATATAGGGGCATTATTATATTGGCTGATCTGTTTTCAATACCCTTCCTAATAATCCCCAGCATAGCATTGGCCTTCTTTATTGCAGTCACACACTGTCTCGACATTTTCAGTGAGTTATCCACTACAACTCCAAGATCTCTCTCTTGCTCAGTCTCTGCCAGTTCAGACCCCATCAATGTGTATTTATATTTAGGATTTTTGGCTCCAATGTGCATCACCTTGCACTTGGCCACATTGAACCCCATTTGCCATGTTGACGCCCACTCGCCCATCCTTGACAGATCCCTTTGGAGTGCCTCACAATCCTCACTGGTTTTCACCACCCTGAACAACTTCGTATCATCCGCAAATTTAGCCACTTCACTGCTTACTCCCAACTCCAAATCATTAATGAACAAGTTAAAAAGCAGTGGACCAAGTACTGATCCCTGCGGTATCCCACTGCTTACCACCCTCCACTGAGAAAATTGCCCATTTATACTCACTCTCTGTTTTCTATTAATTAGCCAGTTTTTGATCCATAAAAGGACTTGTCCTTCTATCCCATGATTTTTGAGCTTACTTAGGAGCCTTTGATGAGGAACTTTATCAAAAGCTTTCTGGAAGTCAAGGTAAACAATATCTATTGGATCCCCCTTGTCCACATGTTTGTTCACCCCCTCAAAGAACACTAACAGGTTAGTGAGACAAGATCTTCCCTTACAGAAACCGTGCTGAGTCTGCCTCAATAGGTTTTGTTAATCTATGTGCCTACTAATTCTTTCCTTAATAATGGTTTCCACCAATTTACCCGGTATCAACGTCAGACTGACTGGCCTGTAATTTCCCGGATCTCCTCTGGAACCCTTTTTAAAGATGGGAGTGACATTAGCTACCTTCCAATCCTCAGTAGCACAACAAGACTTGACAGCTTGTTAGCAGAGCAGCTAGAATTGCCTAGCTTGGAGAAGGACTAGAAGAGGACATGAACCTGATCTGTATTAAATAAGCCCCAACTGAATTTAGTGGGACTTATAGAAGAGGAGGAAGAGGAATTGTATCTATAGCCCGCCCTTCACTTGGAGTCTCAGAGCATCTTACAATCTCCTTCCCTTCCTCTCCCCACAACAGACACCCTGTGAGTTAGGTGGGGCTGAGGGAGCCCTGAGAGAGCAGCTGTGAGAGTACTGTGACTGACCTTAGGTCACCCAGATGACTGAATGTGGAGGAGTGGGGAATCTAACCCAGTTCTCCAGATTAGAGTCAGCCATTCTTAACCACTACACCGAATTGGCTCTCCCTTCCTTTAGCATTTGGTGGCAGGTGGTTATTTCAGAATAGTCTGCGCTATCAGAAATAAAACTTGTTTTATTAGTCATTTATATGTCCAATGGACGCAAAGTTAAAATAGCACTTTTGGTCCCATGATCTAATGTTGTTGTATGTAAGGCATATACTTTGAAGTAGCTTGTGGCTACTATTGGTAACACAACATGTACAACAATCACTGGATTGCTAGATCAAGATGTTGCTGTTTATGTGTGTAATTATTTCAAAGCAAGTGTTGTCTGTATCTCTGCAATCCATGATGGCTGCTTGCTACTCTGTAAACTTTCATCAAAAAAGTGTCATTTGGAACTATTGTTCCAAATACTGTCACAATAGACTTGTGGATATGACTGAGATTTACAGTCTTAATTTTTCATCACTCTGGTGAGACCACCCACCACATTTTGTTAAAGCATTTCCAACCAAATATCAGTTTGGGTATCATAATGATGAGATCTACAAAATGCTGAAGGACTGAAAGCTTGTATCTTTTGAGCGAAAGCTTGTATGGCCCCAAGTGCTATGGTGATCTGGGATGGTGTTATTTCTTTATAAAGTGTCATCATTGTACTTGCTGCTTTACAGATTCAACACAGCAAAAAAGATGGCAGTCTGCCCTGAACAGCTTCCAATCTAAATATCAACTCCTCTGAATTTTTTATTATTTTTAATAGTACACTTAATTAGGTTTTAGGGTATACAGGGAAGAGGAAAAAAGGAGAAACAAAATAACAAGTCTTCTGCATGTAACTCTTCTCCACATATAATTTCACACTACAAACAGTTAGACTGTGAAATTTTAGAAGTTCATAAAGGCTACTTCATATTATATCAAAGAAATCATATCTTTATATTTCTTTCTCATCGAATTGTAAAAAGGAGTCCGTAGTCCAACAGAGTCTTCTTCCATTTGCCCTTTTAAGATCAAAGTGAGTTAGTCCATTTCTGCACTTTCCATGGTCTTCATTATTAGGTCTTGTTCAGAGAGTATTGTTGGAAGTTTCCAAAAAGTTGCATATAAAATTCTACCTACTGTTACTACATGAATTACAACTGCTCAGAATTAAGGGTAACAGTGTGACTGTTTGCCGTCACAAGTACATGTATTCAAACTTCACTTCAGCTGAGAAGGAGAGCTAAGACATCAAAGAGGTGATTTTTACAAGATTGTGTTTTAGCAGGAAGTTCTGGATACAAGAGCTAGTAAAGGAGAAAGCTGCTTAAGGGTTTGGGAGACTTTGGATGGCTGAGGGATCATATGTGGGAATAAATGGAATAGGGTGTGGATTCAATAGTGTGATAATAGTGGTGAGTTGTCTTGATCAGTGTAAATGATCTTTTGGAGAAATTGCTGAGTAGTTAGGACTTGACAAAAGAATAGTGACTTTGAATGAGCAAATGAAGCTGCCTTATGCTGATGCATACTACTGGTCTATCATGTCAATATTTTCTTCTCTGATTGGTCTTTCATATCACCTACTACCTGATCCTTTTAACAGGATATTCTGGGGATTTGAACTTGAGACCTTGTGCAAGCATAGCAGACATCACAACTACTAATGCTTGCAGGAGGTTTCCAAAAAGAGTGTAGCTAGTATCCCAAGATGCTTCACTTTTATTGTAAGCAACCAAATAATTTAAGACACTGTGTCTCTAGTGCTCTCTGATCCAAGCACTATGCATTGTCCTGGGATTTCTCAGTGCTCAGAGAAGTAAGGATCAATGATCAGCATGCACTTAGCAATAGAAAAGAGGGAGGGAGAGAACAGAAGCAAAGGCACAAAGAGGTTTAAAGGTAAGAACAGGGAATCTGTGTTGGCTATAGCTAAGAACAGGTAAAGTGGTAGTGTCAGGAATGGAGGAAATGCATCATGTGGTCAGAGCAATGAGAGTGTTAAATAACTGTTACATTGGTGTATGGATGGAAGGGAATGGGCTGAATGCTTAAGGCAGGAGATACCCAGAACATGAACCAGAATTCTAACTGAAGTGAAGGAAGAGGGAGAAATGGTGAAAGACTTGACTATAGGGAGTCAAGAATAAAAATTATTGCATGCCATCAGGTCGCAACTAACTCATGGCAACCCCAGAGCAATGGGGTTTTCAAGACGAGATGAGCAGAGGTGGTTTGCCATTTCCTTCCTCTGCACAACCACCCTTGTCTTTCCTGGTAGTCTCCATTCAAGTACTGACCATGGCTGAACCAGCATAGCTTCCAAGCTCTGGAAAAATAAGGCTAGGCAGGGCTATTACACTGCTAGGAAGCAAAAAAAGGGAGGGATTAAATAGAATGCCATGGCTTTGTACCAGGCCAGCATAGTAATCTGTTTTTGTACTAAGGGTAGCGTGTCATCAAGGAGAAGCTGACCTGGGAATCCAAATAGAAATATCAAGTAATGAAAGATGCAGGATCGTGGAGAAAACGGTCCATGGTCAAGACTGAGCAAGGGCAAGCTATGCAATCAATACACAGTTTGTACTGAAAGCCACAGGGCGTAATCAGGTCAACAACATCTAGGCCTTCAGGAGGCCATTGGCCGAGTTGCCCCATGGCACCCTCTTTGCCCCCATACTACCTTGTCTCCAAGGTATGCAGATGAAATAAAGGTGGGGGGAAAGGGGGCTTAGATGGCTAGAGCAGTGCTGGCAATGAACTCAAGATGAAGCAAGAAGAACACTTTATAGAAGCCACTTGAAGGCCACTTCTCTGCCTCCACTGCATCTGCTGCATCATGTCCAGCTCAATTGTTTGGAATTATTAGGTAACTGACCACCCCTTTGTTGGCTCCACAAGTAGATAAAAATTTGGCTTTTAGCTGTGACACATTTGTGACATTCTTTTCAGATAAGTCTCAATCCTCTTCCAAGACTTGACTGCCAGATTTGGAGTCAGTAGGAATCTTGCAGCCCTGTCTGCACAATTGGGTCCATTTTTGGACTCCTTCAACCCACTGTCCCAGGTAGATGTTGACAGGGTCCTATTGGCTGTTTGGCCCATTACCTGCTCCTTGGATCCCTGCCATTCCTGGTTGGTGAAAAGCCTCCAGGAAAGTGGTAGGAGGAGCCATGGGAAACATTATAAATCATCACTCTCCTGGGGCTTTTCCCCTGGCTCCTTCAAGGAGGCAGTGGTGACACCCCTCCTGAAAAAGTCATTGTTAGATGAGAGGGACCTAGCCATTTACCTCCCAGTATCTAATCTTCCATTTATGGGAAAGGTGATTGAGCGAGCAGTGGCTGAAGAGCTCCAGAAATTCCTGGATGAGACATTTGCCCCAGATCCCTTCCAATCCAGCTTCCATCCAGGGTTCAGAACTGAGACAGCTCTGGTTGCTCTGGTTGACAATCTCCGGTTAAACCTTGACGCAGGTGGGATGCCACTACCGATCCTGTTGGATCTGTCAGCTGCCTTTCACTGTTTGGCCCTGGTCAACTGCCTAGCCTCCCTCATTGTGAGGGGTATGGCCTTGAGCTGGTTCTCATTCCTCCAGGGTCAGTCCCAGACAGTAATAATGGGTAGAGAGAGGTCATCACCATGTGCCCTATACATTCATTACATTTCTACTGACATTTGAAGGGATCTGACTTTCTGTAGTTCTCTGTTAGGAGTCTGGGAGTGGGTCGATTCTTTACTCTCCAGGACAAACATGCATCCACAGTGACAAAGTATGCATTTTACCATTTATGCTGGGCCCACCAACTGGCTCCCTATCTGTCTGGGGCAAGGTAATTCACGCAACAGTCACTTCAAGATTGGACTACTGTAACATGTTCTATGTAGGGCTGCCTTTGAAGACACTTTGTAAACAGCAAGTGGTGCAGAACGCAGGTGCCAGATTGCTGAAAGAGCATCCTGGTCAGCACATAGAACACCTATCCTGCAGCAACTGCACTGGCTCCCAGTTAGTTTCTGATGCCAATTCAAAGTGTTGGTACTTAGCTTTAAAGCCCTAAATGGCATGGAGCCCTCATACCTTTGGGACTGCCTCTCCCAGTATAATCATCCCTGTCTTCTCTCATCTTCATCTCAGAATTCTTACAGAGGTTTATGAAATTATGCATGGCATAGAGAGAGTTGATAAAGAGAAATTTATCTCCCTCTCCAGAAATACTAGAACTCAAGGCATCCAAAAAAACTTATGGACAGTAGGTTCAGTACAGACAAAAGGAAATACTACTTGACACAGAGAGTGATTAAAATGTGGAATTTGCTGCCAGAGGATGTAGAGGTGGCTACAGGAGTAAACAGCTTTAAAAGGGGATTGGGTAGATTCATAGAGAATAGGTCTATCAATGGCTACTACTTCTTGCGCTAAGCCTCTGAATCTCATAGCCAGGAGGGAATATCAGGGGAAGTCCTCGGCCTCTATGCCCAGTTGTTGGCTGTTCAGAGGAACTGGTAGGCCATTGTGTGAGATAGGATGCTGGTGTGATGCAACTGGGCTTTTCTATGTTCTTAATTTATTGAAGGTCCCTGGTCCATGAATTGTCTGCCCTGTGTCAACAAGGGTGAGGGCCTTCTCAGTCATGCCCCCTGTACCAGCTGCCTGAAGAGGTGTATGCCTTGTGGAACTTCCCTAGGTTTGGCAGGGCATGCAATGCTGCTCTTTTTTGGGTGGCCTTTGGGTGATGATCCACCAGGCAGCTGGTAAACTAAGTTTCAGCTGTTCTTCACAATCCATGCATCCTACCCTGCTTGATGGTGGATAGATTTTAACCAGGATAGATTTTTAATCATTTTATATTTTTAAAGTTTATTGTATCATTTATTTCTATCTGGTGTATTTTATATGCTGTTAACCAGGGGTCATTTTGAGGCAGAACAAGCCGGAATGGTGTTCCGGGAGTCAGTGCCAGTGCACTGTCTTCATTGGTTTCACCCTTTCTGCAGCGCCCTGCTATGGAGGGCAACCACAGAAGGCAGAGAGGAGGCAGGGCGGGTGACCTGACCGCGGGGCAGGGCGTGCAGGGCAGCCGGTGTGAGCAGCGAATCCCAGCAGATTTGGAGCGGGTGTGTGTGTGTGCCGGTGTTCCACTTTGGGTCACCGGTCCCTCACCCAGGGTAATGAAGGCCATGGGCACCCATGCAAGCACGCTCTGGCAGCACTTGAGGACGTGTGATGGCACCATCTTCCTTACAGTAGAACCACCACCGCCCGCAGGAGCCATCCGTGCTGCCGCCTACTATCTACTACTGCTGCTACTGTCGCTTCTTTAGCTTGCCACTGTGGCGAAGCCTCCTTCACCTGTCCATCAGCCCCCACCCTCGCTCACACGCTAAGGGGGCAGGGCCTGCTGAGCAGCCTGCGCAGTCACTCTGGAGGACGGGAAGAGGAGGACTAGCATTAGGAGAGCTGGAGCATGCGCTTTCTGAGGTGGGAAGCCGCGGTGGCTGAGGAGAGGGAAGAGGAAAGCGGACCGAGGAGAGGAATAGTAAACAGGTGCCGGTCCCTTGCCCCTAACCTGTTGCCGGATTGAGAGTGGCTCAGAGAATTGATCTACGCTCCATCAAGTCCCTTGGACTGCAAGAAGATCAAATCAGTCAATCCTAAAAGAAATCAACCCTGACTGTTCCCTGGAAGGCCAGATAATGAAACTGAAGCTCAAATATTGTGGCCACCAAATGAGAAGGGAGCACTCACTGGAGAAGACCCTGATGCTGGGAAAGATTGAAGGTCAAAGAAGACGGGGATGGCAAAGGATGAGATGGTTAGACAGTGTCATAGATGCAACGAACATGAAATTGAGCAAACTTCAGAGGACGGTGGAAGACAGGAAGGCCTGGCGTGATCTGGGCTATGGGTCGCGAAGAGTCGGACTCGACTGTGCGACTGAACAACAACAACCATCAAGTTTAAGAGGTCCCCATAGGTTTATTCTCTCCAAAGTGTATTACTCTACCATTAAAAACTGGCTTTTGTATTTAGAAGTCCCTCATAATGGGAAATCCTAGTTTGACGTGTGGTGGTGGAAAGTGCCGTCAAGTCGCAGCAGACTTATAGCGACCCCCATAGGGTTTTCAAGGCAAGTTCAGCAGTGGTTTGCCATAAATCCGGTCCTGTCCCGCCCATTGTTAACCACGCCGGTCCTGTCCTTGCCTCCTCATCCAGCGTTTCTTTTCCTTCCAGACTTCCCCTACCTGCTTTTCCTCCTCCCTCTCCAAACCTGTTTGGAATCCCAGACCTCCACATTTTGTGCCCCACACAAGGTCACTGGGATGTCATAGGTTCCCACTCTGTTGTGGGTTTTCAGATAGCTTAGAAAATGTTGTGAAGATCCACCTGTGTCTGTTTTGCTTGTTAGCACATTAGGATGGAGGAAAAGGGAAGAACCATTTCCTCGAGAGAGTGGATAGCGGCGGGGTGACTATTCACCAACTAGGTGCTTAGATATTCTGAAATAATGGGTTAAATTGTTTCTTGAGAATTCTTAAATATTTAAGAAAATATTAAGTTTGCAAATTAAAAGATCCCTTCCTCACATGCTGATGAGGGAACACAGTCATTGCCCTGACATGTGGGGTGAAGCTGAGAGGGGAGGTTGCTCTGCTCAAGCACCTAAGAATTTATATCTGGTTTGGGGAGGTATTTCTCAAACATTTATGCTTTGTGCTTTTGAAGCAGTTTTTCTCCAGGTAGGCTCGCCAGCTCTGAGTTGAGAAATACCTGGAGATTTTTCCAGTGGAGCCTGAGCAGTGGGTGTTGCCTCCTGACACACTTCTGGGGATGTCAGGGGGTGTGGCATATGCAAATAAGTTGTGCTAATGAGTTATGCTAATGAGCTCCTGCACCTCTTTTCCTATGAAATAACCCCTGCTGTTAACCATCCCAAGTCCCATTCAGGGGAGAGGAATAAATAAATAAAATAAACAAGGGACAGGAAAAGAACCCCAAGTCTCCCTGAAGAACCACAGTATACAGAGGGACAGACTTTATCAAAGAATTGTTATTTAATTTCATGGTGATTGGGATTATGGCTCTCAAGATACATAGTTGCTGTCAAGCAGATCTGCTGTGTAAATTAATAATGTATGCTTTTGTTTTCTATTACCTTTTTACATGCTAACGTTCATTTGTAATAAAAGCCTGTGTGCCAAGGGCTGCAGAAGGCATTACACTACAATAATGTAAATTACCAGTTAAGAGGTGTTAACATATTTTGTTTTTTTTAAGTGCTGTATCTGAAGAAGTGAGCAGTGACTCATTAAAGCTCATATCCTGGCACAAATTTTGTTAGTCTTTAAGATGCTACTAGACTTTTGCTCTTTTCTACTGCTACAAAATGGAACAAAGATTCAGAATCTCTGGATATCTCTTGGTAAATCATAGCCATGGCCCAAGCAATTGTGAAGCTGCAAATATTCTAACAGCTGAGGGTCAAGTATTTACAATACAATGTTGAATTTCTGCAAAACAAATAAGTTCATTGAGTTGCAAAAAATTTTCACACAGGGTCTGGGAGGAGAGAAATGATTAGAAAAAGCTGAGTAGGGAACAGGCCCAGGAGGGAGGTTGACTAAATGAAGATTGACAACTAAGTAGCTCACTGAAAGCAGGGGGTATTGCTGAGTGGCAGAAGGCTTGGGAGGGAGGGACAGAGAGCACATTGATGGGGAAAGTGGGGCTTTGGTGGTGGGGAGCTCTCATTAGAGCTGGGTGAAAGCACACATACCTAGTAGCTTCAGCAAGGAAGGCAGAGTGGCAAGAAAAAGTAGTGACTACTGCAGGTAGGTCAAGTAGGTTGTGATCAAGACAAATGGGACGGGCTTACAGTACAAGCCTAAAAGCTGTCCATGTGATTTAAAAGAGTACTGCACTGTATTGTGTACATTTTACACAGTCCATGTAACCAGTAAAATCTTGCGTTGCACTTTCATGGCTGTTATCTCAGACTTATTTACTGGTCTGATAAGATGCCTTATAGTGCAAGTAGGTATCGAAGTACTCAGTTTGTTTCCCACTTTTGCTTAGACACAGTAGCAAGACCAGGTAGTTTTAAAAGTAACATTGAATCCTGCTTTTTGTCTCTGGGGGAGAAAGTGAAGAGTGGGGTCCCTCAGGTGGCATTCCTTTCCCTGATGTTGTTTAACATCTGTATGCGCCCCCTTGCCCAGCTAGCTCAGAGTTTCGGGCTTGGGTGTCACCAATATGCTGATGACACCCAGTTGTATCTGCTTTTGGACGGCCACCCGGATGCAACCCCAAAAAATCTGGTAATGGGTTTTGGTAGCCATGGTGGGATGGTTAAAAAAGAGCAGACTGAAACAGAATCCGACAAAGATGGAGGTTCTGTGCCGGGGGGAGGGGCTTCAGGGCTCGGGTTCAGCTTACTGGGTCTCGACAGGGTGCCATTCACACCGGTGCAGTCCATCAAGAGCCTGGGTATGATCCTGGATACCCAGGTCACACATACAGCCAGGCTGGCATTTTCCCATCTACGCCAAGCCTGGCAGCTGGCCCCTTTCCTGTCATGCTCCGACCTGGCCACAGTAATCCATGTCAAGTTTAAGGTTCTGGTTTTGATCTTTCTGGTTTTGATCTTTAAGTCCTTGAGCAGTCTGGGACTGACGTATCTGCGGGACCGCCTCCTCCGTTACGTCTCTAGGAGAGCATTGCGCTGTTCACAGAACAACTTGCTGCTGATCCCCGGCCCTAGAGAGATCCAGCTGTCCTCAATCGGGGCCAGGGCCTTTTTGGTCCTGGCCCCAACCTGGTGGGACTCTCTGCCAAATAACATCAGGGCCCTGTGGGATCTTATGCAATTCCGCAGGGCCTGTAAGGCAGAGATGTTCCAGCAGGCATTCTGTTGAGGACAGCAACAGTTAACATCATGGCTGGCACCCTACCTGGACCCTTATTCCTTATAGAACTTACTCCCCCCCTGAACGTGTGAAGTACTCACATACCAGATATGGGAGGGAGCTACAAAATTTCGCCACTTGCTTTTAATTACTGTATGTTCAAATCAAATTTATTATTACGGTTCGTGACTAGCACAAGATCAGTTACAACAATGGACATGGATCTAATAAGTTTTAGGAAATGCACAATATTTAAAATTACTGAATGGCCTATGCATTCTTAAAATCACAGAACGGGTTGAACAAAATATCTACATTTTATAATTCAGCTACATTCTGTGTTAATTCCCTGTGAATTTTGCATGATGTTGCAAGAAATCTGGCACAAGGGAGTGTGAGCTGAGGATTTGTGTCTGAAAGGAATTTCCTTGTAATTTCAGATTCAGAGCAGGCAGTAAACATCCCAAGCAAGGGTGCAGTAATCTTCGCACGGATTTCCTGGTAGAAACAGCAGTGAAGCAAAATATGCTCATTTCTCTCGACCTTCCCTGCTTCACACGGGGAAACCCTCTCTGCTAATGGGATATTTCTATAACGTCCCTCCACTACTGCAGAGGGGGGTATATTCCATCTAGCAATTACTGTATGTTGTTAGACATGGTTTTTATGTTTTTATGCTTTTAGAACTTTGTACATTGCCTAGAGGAGCTGCGGTGGCTCAAGTGGTTAAGACGCTGAACTGCAGGCTGTGGAAGGTCAGTAGTTCAGCAGTTCGAGACCCAAGTTGCCGCATGACGGAGTGAGCTCCCGTCTCTAGTTCCAGCTCCTGCCAACCTAGCAGTTCGAAAGCAAGAAATTGCAAGTAGATAAATAAGTTCCACTTCGGTGGGAAGGTAACAGTGTTCCGTGCGCCTTGGTGTTTAGTCATGCTGGCCACATGACCACGGAAATGTCTTCGGACAGCGCTGGCTCTTCGGCTTTGAAACGGAGATGAGCACCGCAACCCTAGAGTCGGACTCGACTGGCTTTCGAGCAAGGGAACCTTTACCTTTTTACATTGCCTAGAGCTCCACAATTGTGGGAATCGGCGATTAATAAATGGAGTTGATTAAATAAATAAATAAATAAATAATGTATTACAAAGTAAACTGTACAGTAGCCAAAATGTATTTGCTTTGTCCAGGGAGATGTAAACAGTTGCCGGGATACATCTCTGATACAATGTTGCCCTCCTGGGGTTTTATTTGGGCCTCATGCACTCCCAAGTTATTGCTACTTGCTCTCAGGTAATAAGGTAGAAGAAAAGGCCATGTGCTTGTTTCTTTCATTTTTCATCACGAAATGGAAGTAGCTCTTTTTTCACCAGCAATTTTCCTTGTTAAGAGGAGGAGGAGGAGATTTATACCCTGTCCTTCACTACCGGAAGGAGTCTCAGAGCGGCTTACAATCTCCTTTCCCTTCCCCTCCCCACAACAGACACCCTGTGAAGTAGGTGGGGCTGAGAGAGCTCTGAGAGTACTTGCTCCGAGAGAACAGCTCTGAGAGGACTTGTGACTGACCCAAAGCCACACCAGCAGTCGCATGTGGAAGAGTGGGGAATCAAACCTGGTTCTCCCAGATTAGAGTCCGTGCTCCTAACCACTACACTGAACGGGCTCTCCAGTTTGATATCACTGATATCATGATATCACTGTCTATTTTTCTGAGTTCTTTTAGAGTGTCAAACAAGTGTGCTGTTTTATAATGACATTAGCTATGAGGCATTTACTAATGACATTTCTCTCTAGCAAGCAAAACACAACAGAATCCTTAGCTACTGGCAGCTACTGCATGGCTCATCTCCTTCTCATCCTTTAAATCATATTTAGTGTTTTAGCACCACTGCATCTATCTCCCCTTCAATTTCCATGACAGCTGTTCTCAGTTCAGAGAGCCAAAGGCCAATGTTTGTGGGACTTTCCAATGAAAAACAGAAGGCTTACCTGCTGTGAGAAGAGGCTCTTCATTTGTAATGGTCTTCCACTTTCAGTTGTCCACTGTCTCTTCAGTAAGTCTTCTTCCTTTGCTATTTTCTGCTTGCATAATATTTTCCGTGGTGGTTAGAATCCAAAAATCTAGTTCCAGTTCACCACCTTTACTGCAGGCAACAGCCAAGGACATTGTTTTTTTGTCCTGAGTTAATAGCTGAAGGTGAAAGCAAAATTAATAGGATATCTGAGGTCTTTGTAGAAGTAAATTAGTGGGACCATCTTTCATCACATGGCCTAACTACATGGTGCTGGAGTCCCATGATTAGAGTTCCTTTAGGTAGCTGCAGACCCATATTTAAAATAGAATTTTGTTTATCCAATACTTTTTACATGGGTACTGTTGTTTTTTCTTCATGCATTTGAGGGATGCAATACTGTTTGGGCATCTGTGGTATTTTTGAAATGTACAAACATAGGATAATTGCCTCACAGATTAGTGTCTATGACTGTGTTTATGATTGCTTACATACTCTTGGTGTGAAAGATGATACTGAAAATTTGATGAGATTTCAGGTGATATACTGAAGGGGATTTGAAGTCTTTCAAAGCATAACATCAGAACAACATAGAATAATTTTTGCTGTATCAAGGGGAAAAAATGGAAATGTCTTTGATTAACGTATGGCGGGTTCAGCAAAAAAAAAAAGAAGAGTATTCCAACAGCAGGACTCTGGAGCAATGGCATAAAAATTCTGATTATTCAGATAATTTAGATAAAAAATTCAGATAATTAAATAAACGAACAAACCTTCCACAAATTTTTGAAGTGCTTTTTGGAGATGATGAAACTATTATTCAAGAAGAATTCTTCTGCTGTTAAATTTTGGCTACAGCACTACTATTTAGTTAGTTGCTATGGGTGACCACGCAGTAGGAATGTTGAATACCTCTTATCTGACAGGTCAAGGATTTAATCTCAGGACTCATGAAGGACTGAAGGTTAGTTTCAGGGTTGGTTTCATTATTCACATAATAGCTAGTTGTGCTGGATTGCCTTTTTATATTGAGTAATTATCTGCTTAATCTTCATGGGTGTCAATCTTTTGTGTGCTCTTGAAGGTTTAAATAGCAAAATATCCTCAAACTTAAACAACAGCTACTGGTAACAACCTACTTTGTGTTTTACAGAACCTGCTAAAATTGTAGCAATGTCACAAATCCAGTTCTTTTCTTTAGATGAATTTCACAGCCTAATTCTTGTGAACACTAATGAATTTGTTGTCAGTTTGCATGCACAGAAGTATCTCCTTGTTGGGAAGAGTGTCAACAATAAAAATGAATGTTTTGCCCCATATCCTCTTTTTGTTTCAAACCATCCCTATTTTAAGAAATCAAATGTTTTTCAAAGATTTGGAAAAGTTAGTGAAGGATTTCGTTTGGCAACAAAAAAAGCCAAGAATAAAGTTAAAATATCTTCAAGAAAGTAAACAAAGAGGCGGACTAGCTATTCCAGATTGGGCTCTATATTACAAAGCGGCCGCTATGAATCGGTTAAGGGAGTGGATTATACAAGACGACAAAAGACTATTGAGTCTTGAGGGACATGACTTACAGATGGGATGGCACTTCTTTTTGTGGTATACTAAAAATAGACCAGCTACCCATTTTAAACAACATACTATTAGAGCGGCATTGTATAAAACTTGGGAAGAGATAAAAGTAAAATACTATACTAAGATCTCGAGATGGCTCTCTCCCATAGAAGCTTTTGTTAAACCATCGTTGTATATTAAATATCCCAAATGGAGATATGAAGACTTGTTAGATTCAAAGGGAGAGTTAATCTCGGAAAAACTGTTAAAAGAGCAAGGTACGAATCTGACCTGGTGGGAAAAAAACTAACTTACATCTAGATGGACAAAAGATAAACAAGAGGGTATATATCCAAGCCAAACAACTGGATAAGATTTGGATGAGCACAAAAGAAAAATTTATTTAAAAAGCGTATAATTTTTGGTTAGAATAATCCAATAAATAAACTCTTTAAAAATGTTTGCATGCACAGAAGTGTATTTTAAATCTAGGAACTTCTAGACTGTCCTTGTGTATTGTATAGTTACAAATGTCATTTAGATTGGACTGGTTAAGATTGACTTCTAATAGGTAGCAGAGTGAGAACTTCTACAGAGTTAGATAAAATGATACTGAATATTAGGTTTCTAGTGGGGAATAAGTCACTGGAATATTATTGCACCAAATTCTGCCTGGTAATCCAATTTAGTTTTTCCTATATTCCCTAGCCCTCTAGGAGCCAAGAGTTGCATCTTTGGTAGTTTGCCACTACCTGGGCTGCTTTTACACAGAGGACTTCCCCTGTTTCAGCTGACTGACTGGTGCATTTTTCTCTTTCCACATGCCTTAATCTTGTATTCATGTTTCAAATCAAGAACAGTCCATTCTTTCTACCCCAAAACCCACTTTGTTCTAAACCTGAAAAAAAAAAAAAGTGTTTCCCTGGTAGGAAGCTGCACGAGCAGTTTTTTATGTCTGAAACGATAGCTACTTACTTGTTTTTGATGAAAGGAAAAGCCCACTTCATTCCTTTCTTTTCTCTGCCTTTTGCTGTGAACTGTCCTGTCGCTGCTAGGATATTCCCCTACACACATACACACTCTGCTTGGCATTGTTGGTGCCAATAAAACTTTAAAAGAATGTATAAGGGAGTTCCTTTTTTCTACCTATCAAAAAGCAGAGTTCTAGATCCATACCCCTACCAAAGAAGGATTTAAACAATAAGTGTTTTCCTCATTATTCTAGAGTATTTGGCACACAACTCCCAAGGTAGTGTTGGGCACAAAGAGGAGAGTTGTCAGTCTAGGAAAATGCTGTATTCCACCACTACCTTTGCTGTTTGACAGGAGACTGTAATGGTGAAATATCTGTATACCAGTTCTCCTCCCCCCCCCCCCCTTCTTTGTGATATGGAAGTCCTGGAAATGGAGTTTTGTGCTTTAAAGCAAGCTCAAAGTGGGATGGGCCTATTTCTTTCATAAGACAGGAATCCCTCCATAACAGGGCCTTACAAGCAGAAGGGATTCCACCAGCCTACTCTTCCAACACAATGGGAAATACATGGAGAAATAAGAAGGGGTTAGTCTATTTAAAGTGAGTTTAATATCAATACAAAATGAAGTCAGGAGCTAGTAAAAAAGAACAATGGAGAGGAGTAATATAATGGTAACAGTGAGTCAGTTGCTTTGTTGACTTCTGTTTTACTCTTCTCAGTCCAGAAAAAGCTGGACAAGATGACAGTTGGACTACCTACCATTTGATGGTTACTTTGTTGGGTTAACAAGAGTACATGTCTTAAAGCCTCACCCATACTTTTTAAGGTTTGACACCCCACCTATCTCTTTGTGATACTGTACAGAGATGATCCTGTACAAAGAGGCTAATCTTTGTTTTTTCTCTTTTGAAGAAGTGATTGTAGGTTTTTCCTCCCAAAATATAAATGAGATTTATTGTAACACTAAGCTCAGCTCAATTTATTTGTTCAGAAGGGATGGTAATCACAAAAGTACTCTGCAGACTTTCTCAGTTGAATTGCTTGCTTATTTTGTGCCAGTTCATTGCATTTCACAATGCTGTTCCAGCACCACACAAATGATTACAGTAAATTTTCCTGACTTCTAGTGATCAGTTTACTGGTAGGTAACTGTGTTAATCATCCTCCAGTTTGTTTTTTCAGTTCTCCCTTTTCATATTTGCTATCTTAACAAACTGAGAAAACAAGGGGAAAAGCTTATGTTTACAGATCAGTTAAAAAGCTACCACTAAACCCATTGTATGAACTTAATAATCAACAACTGCACAACCAGGAAAATGATCAATGTAAAATAGCTGCTTTATATTTACTATATTTGATTTTTGGCTGTCGTTCAGTTTATTGACCACACTTTTATAACCCTTCCCTTCACTGCTCCCCTCCTCCTTCTCTAGTTGAATTGACTTCAGTGCTGGTGTCTTAATAATAGTAATTCCTAGTAAATAACTTATGTAAATATTTTGTCTAACTGTTCCTCTTCGTCAGTAAATACCAGTCTCCTCTCCATAAGCTTTGTGTGATCCCCCCCCCCGATCGTCATTCCCTGCTTATGCACAGTACAGTAATACTTTTCCTGCTTATGCACAGTACAGTAATAACATTTTCCTGGAAGTAAACCTCATTCAATAGACCTGAGTAGGATATCTCTAATAGTCTCTCTTCCCCCCCTTTATTTATTTGTTGAATTTTCACATTATTACATGTAAAACAATACTGTTTTAGTATATTGTGAGTCTATAGATACAACTTATTATTTATCCATGTATACATTCTCATCCACCTTTTATTGTACAACTCTTCATCTTTTCCTTGTGTTATTATAGACTAGCAGTAAAGCCCATTGTGAAAGCAATACAACGGGATCTAGAAAGAGGCTCTGGGGGAGTGCTCTGGCTTTGGGCAAACAGTGTCAATTTGCTGTGGTGACCTCAGCAGGGTATAATGACAGAGTCCACTGTTTTCTCCAGAGGAACTGATCACTGCTACCTGAAGAGCAGTTGTAATTGTGAGTGATCTGTAGCCCTCACCTGGAGATTGGCAGCAATTGTTACCCAGGACAAAGTGGCTGGTTTGGAGGGTGTAGTCTATGGCATTCTACCTGTCTGAGGTCCCACCCCTCTGCAAACCCCACCCTCTCCAGGCTCCACCCCTCAAATCCCCAGGAATTTGTCAGCATGTAGTTGGCAACCCCATCTCCTTCCCAGCTAACCATCAACCTACCATTATCTGCCCCTTTGACTTCAGCTGACTTCTGCCCTCCCTTCTGCAGAGCAGTTGTAATTCTGAGTGCTCTCCAGCCCTCACCTGGAGATTGGCAACAATGGTTCCCTATGTGGGACTGACTGGTTTGGAGGGTGGAGTCTATGGCAGTGTACCTGTCTGAGGTCCCACCCCTCCTCAAACCTCACCCTCTTCAGGCTCCATCCCTCAAATCTCCAGGAATTTCCCATCTGGAGTTGGCAACCCTATCAGGACTGGCCCCAATGTGTTTTCTCCCAAAGGCCAAAGTAGGTGACAGGACCAAGCTTAGTTGCCTACCAACAGGCATTGAGGGGAATGTAGGGTTGCCAGCTCTAAGGAGGGAACTACCTGGAGTTTTGGGGGGTGGATTCTGTAGTGGGCAGCATTGGGCGGGGTGGGGGGGCGGAAGGACTCAGCAGGTATAATGTCATAGGGTCTACCCTCCAAAGCAGCCATTTTCTCCAGGGGAAACTGATCTCTGTCATCTGGAAATCAATTGTAGCAGTGGGAGATCTCCAGGTCCCACCTGGAGTTTGGCAACCCTAGGGGAAAGTGTGCTGCACAGCAGGGGGTTGAAGAGAATGGTTTGATGGGTGCTGGGCCAAGATTGGCAACAATAGTTCCCCAGGAGCAAATAGCTGGGTTGGAGGGTGGAGTCTATGGCACTGTAACCTGTCTGAGGTCCCCATCTCCCCAGGCAGCTTTTAAAACATGATCCTGGGACCTACACACCACCAGACATTCCAACTGCCTTGCGGGGGGGGGGAGTATGAGGTGTGGAATGGAGTGAAGTCCAATCAGCTTCCATATGCAAAAGACCTTGAAGGTTCCATATGCAACTGACATTCCAACTGCCTTGCGGGGAGGGGGGTGAGTTTGAGGTGTGGAATGCAGTGAAGTCCAATCAGCTTCCATATGCAAAAGACCTTGAAACACTGGGCGGGACTGCACAAAGCAGCCAGTCAACCCAGCCAGCGTCTTCTGACTGACAGTTCAAGCGTCCATACACTAAAGGAGTGCATTTTAGAACTTTGGCACCCACTACTCAATTATATATAAGGAGAGATAATCTGTCCATTTCAGCCATTTCCAACAGTTTCAAAATTAGTTCTTCTCTTGAAGGGGGACTATCTAGTTTCCAATTTTTTGCAAAAAATATTCTAGCAGTTGTTAGGATATGTTATTAAATACCAAACTTCTTTCTTACAATTGTCAGGTATAATATTTAACAGAAAAAAATCTGGTGTCAAGGGTACATCTACATTTAGTATTTCCATTAACATTTTATGTATTTTCAGCCAATAATTATGAGTCACTTCGCACCTCCACCATAAATGATAAAAAGTTCCAATACTGTGCCCGCTTCTGCAGTTGTCAATCCCCGAACCGGAAATCAAATCAAATCCTCTAATAGTCTCTTTAGCCTCTCTCTGGAGTCCATTCTATACAACACAAAAACAGAAATACAGATTTCTGTCTGGCATCTTTTAGTTTTTCTATTCATGGAAGGGAAGCTGCTGGAACATTCTCTGAATCTGTTTAGTGTTACACTGCTCATGTGTAAGCCAGCAGCAGTAATGGCTGCACAGACCCATACTGTGATTCTTTAACAGTGTCTTGTTTCTGTGTCTTGGGGGGTATGTTCCGATTACCATTTACTTATCATATACTGTGTGTACACATAACAGCATAATAAACCAGTTGTATTTATCATCCTTTCAGGTGGGGAAAAGAACATCACAGATCTGATGTGTGGTAAAGAGATAACTGCTCTACTTTTCTGTTCAGTCTGAGGCTTTAGATCTTAAAAAACCTAGCCAAACATTGCTGGTCATATTCTTAAAACAAATCTCACATTATTCCAAGCTAGTACCTGGATACAACTTGCTTTGGAAAAAAGATACTAAGGCTAGTGTAAGCCTAAATACTTTCCTAAGAGTAAGTTCCATTTAATAAAATAGGGCTTGCTTTTGAGTAGACCTGCTTAAGACTGCTCCCTGAGGTTGCAGTCCTATGTGCATTTACCTGGGATTAAGCCCATTGAGCCAATTTTTGAGTGTGTGTGTATATATATATATATATATATGTATATATATATATATATATATATATATAGTATTGCACTGTAGATCTCCCATTGCTTTCATTTTAAGGGTTTTTTCAAAAATCTTTTTTGGCTATATTAGTATGCTTCTAGTGCCGTAACATTTGTTCTGATCACAAAATGTTAAAAAGGCCTTCGTAATTTCTAGTAATATGTATTCCCACAATTCTTTTGCTTTCACAAAGTTCCAAAAGAGGCATGGCTTTTGGTAATGTAATGCTTTAAAGAACATAATTCTATTAAATGACTAATAATGATATACAAAGATGCTTTGCCTAGTTAAAATTTTCTTTGTAGTTTTTTTGTTTTGTTTGTTTGTTTTAAAGAAAGGTCTGATGGGATACCCTTTGAACTTTGGAAATTCTGGTTCCATTCCCTTCCATGCTTCTTGTATGATTCTGTGTGATTTTTCTCAGCTTCTGTTCCCAGTCTCTAGAATATATCCGGTAGCTACCAATGCTCCCTTTAAGCTGTGGAGTCTTGTGAGCAAAAGTTCTACTTTGTGAGCTACTGGCATTAAAGTTGTGAGCAAGCGATTTGGCTACGGCATAAATTAGTTTGCTCTGGAGCCATCCTTCCTGAGCTAAGACAAAAATGAGTGAGCCGGAGGCTAAAAAAACTGTGAACTAGCTCAACTAACTCAGCTTGGAGGGAACACTGGTAGCTACCTACCTCACAAGGATAAGGACCAGCATGCCAGTCACCTGGCTGTTTATTATTCTCAGTCAAGAATGGCATTTGGACTTGCCTTTTACAATATCATTGAAAGGTCATTTGTTAGTAAAGCAGGACACAGTGCTACGTGGATCCTAGCCCTGCCACAGCCAGGGGCAAACCTGGCATCATAGCAGAGGGTTTCCTGTTGGCCAACTGCTACAGCTGTGTAGGCATCTCCAGATAAGAATACACATTTCTGCTTAAGGTGATAGCCATATGAGCAGTACTCGATAGATAGATAAGAATACAAGCTCTGGCCTAGAACCTCCCATGATGCAGTGTGCTTGCTATACAAATCAGAGAATAGTCCCTTTGAATTTTTTGAATGTCTGCTTTATAAAGTGCCTGTGGGGGGTGGTTGTTCTAATAGTACTTTGAATTACTTCACCATTATTTGGTAAATTTTAGCCAATAATTGAGAGGAGATCCTACAACTGATAGGCAACTTAAAAACTGATAAATCATCAGGCCCGGATGGCATACATCCAAGAGTTCTAAAAGAACTCAAATGTGAACTTGTGGATCTCCTGACAAAAATATGTAATCTTTCATTAAAATCTGCCTCCATTCCTGAGGACTGGAAGATAGCTAATGTCACTCCCATCTTTAAAAAGGGTTCGAGAGGAGATCTGGGAAATTACGGGCTAGTCAGTCTGTTAATACTGGGTAGTTGGTGGAAACCGTTATTAGGGATAGAATTACTAGGCACATTGATAAACAAGAACTATTGAGGAAGACTCAGCATGTGTTCTGTGAAGGAAGATCTTGTTTCACTAACCTGTTAGTGTTCTTTGAGGGAGTGAACAAACATGTGGATAAGGGGGACCCAATCGATGTTGTTTACCTTGACTTCCAGAAAACTTTTGATAAAGTTCCTCATCAAAGACTTCTTTGTAAGCTCAATAGTCATGGGATAAAAGCACAATTCCTCTTGTGGATCAAAAACTGGCTAATTAATAGGAAACAGAGTGAGTATAAATGGAAAATTTTCACAGTGGAGGGTGCTATGCTGGGGATTAGTAGGAAGGGAGTTGAAAACAAATTAGCCAGTATCATAATGCCCCTGTATAAATTGATGGTGTGACCGAATTTGGACTCCTATGTGCAATTCTGGTCACCACACCTCAGAAAGGATATTATAGCATTGGGAAAAGTGCAGAAAAGGGCAATTGGAATGATCAAAGGGTTGGAACATTTTCCCTATGAAGAAAGGTTAAAGCATTTGGGGCTCTTTAACTTGGAGAAATGACGACTGAGGGGTGACATGATCGAGATTTACAAGATTATGCATGGGATAGAGAAGGTAGAGAAAGAAGTACTTATCTACCTTTCTCAGAATACAAGAACTCGTGGGCACTCAATGAAATTGCTGAGCAGTCAGGTTAGAATGGATAAAAGGAAGTACTTTTTTACCCACAGAGTGATTAACACATGGAATTCACTGCCACAGAGGGTGGTGGAGGCTACAAGAATGGACGGCTTCAAGAGGGAATTGGATAAACATATGGAGCAGAGGTCCATCAGTGGCTATTTGCCACAAGGTATACATAGGAACTCTCAGTCTGGGGCCAGTGATGGTCTGTATTCTTGGTGCTGGGGGGGGGGAACAACTGTGGGAGGGCTTCTAGTATCCTGGCTCCACTGCTGGACCTCCTGATGGCACCCAGTATTTTTGGCCACTGTGTGATGGAGTGTTGGACTGGATGGGCCATTGACCTGATCCAAAATTAGCTTCTCTTATGTTCTTATGACTGTTCAGTTTACCAATTCTTTCTTTGACAGATTAAATACCCCTAAGAGAGGTGCATTCTAGAACCATCACAATATCTGCTGGTTTAGGCAAATGTCTGAGTTGATTACTTTTTTGTTTTTAGGTAAGTGTATTGGTTATAACTTCATAGTGATATTGAGATTACTCTGTATATGTAGGGCTTTCCAAGTCGATTTTTTTCTTACTTTAAATACAAACTGTAGTAATGCAGGAAAGAAATAGGGAACTAGAGCAAACTATGTTGCCCACAAATGATTTCAAAATGTTGACTGAAACACAGCAACTGGGCATTAAGCCCGCATGAAGGACCTTGAAGGGAACAGAAAGTAGATATTTTATTCCAAAAGGATTGTTAGTATTAACTGTTGTAGAACTCTAGATGAAGAATTTAAACTGATTCTCAGGGTCGGGTATGGAGAACTTTGAATAACTCTTAAATAATCTGCATGATGCCTTATTGCCTGAGGTGAAAAAATGTTAATGTTTATTTTTGTGGGTACTGCATAATCAGTAAAGGTATTTTAAAAGTGACTGTGTGTACCATGTCTTGTGTAAATGGACTTTAATCATGCAAAATCAGTGTTCACCGGAAAAAAGTCTGTTGTAGATCTTCTGAATCCAATTAGAATGAGCAGTTGTATTGAAAAGCAGATATTTCTCTCTGTTTGAAACATTTCCTCTTTAATAGACAGATATTCTAGACATTGTTCAAATAGTTGTTTCTAGATGTCCTAAATTATACATTTTTAATATTCATGACAAATACCATGTTTACAGATCTGTTTGTTACTTACAAAAGTAACTCTTATTCTAATGATCTGAACTCATTGACTCAAAAGGAAATATATTTTCTGTAACTTGAGTTCATTTTAAAAAAAAACTTGTAGCTGCTAAATACTTAAGGTGTTTTAGGCCCTTGTCTTCTATAGACTTTGTTGAGTAAAGCCATGGGAATCAGAGGAGAGACTTTGAATTACAGTTAGAATGGCTTAGCATCTCATCTCCCCTGTCCTTTTTGGATTTATTTTCCCTTTAACTTTCAGGATAGGTTTCATAAAGGCAGAAAAGAGACTGCAGTGCATGCTCCCTTGGCAAGGATGCTGGCTATGTATTCATCTGCTCTGTTGGATTGCAGCAGAACCCATTTTGTGAAAGCTTTGCTGCACTAGTCTGAAAGAATCTTTTATGGACTGGCAGCTTTGAGGCCTCATGAAAGGTAATCCACAGTAGTGCCAATTTGCTAGATTTAAAAAAATTAGCATTTTTAACTTGCACTGTCATTTTTATTTAGCAGCATGCTCATGTGTTCCCAGATTTGATAGGTAAGGGACTTGTGTGTATTTGTGTGTGTGTGGTTCTGTTTTCCTTTTGGAAAGCATCTGGTCGATCAAGAACTAATTTTTACAGTAGGTGTGTGTTCCTCTTTCACACTAGAAAATTTTGAGCTTGCTGACTTTTCATGTTCTGATTGGTTTACAGGGGGGGGGGAGAGATTTGAGTGTCCAGCCTCTTTTGAGGGGGGAAAGTGTGTGTGTGTGTGTGTTCCTTTTTTGCTTGCATATGTGGGGCAGTAACCAGAAATGTGTTGCTAGACAAGTCACTACCAGGACAATTCTATAAGGCATCAGTAGTTCTTGGTCACAGCCCCTTTGTGTGAATTCTTGTGGTTGTTAAATACTGGGCTTGCTTAGCAGTGGCTGCTAGGGGTAGTGGAGTCAGGAATTCCACGCTGTTCTTCTGCAGGCTATATCAATCAGTGTTTCTGTACCAGTGCAAATCTGTGGTGTATACAGATACATAGCTAGCTTGTGTGATTTGTCGTGTACTGCAGTGCAAAACCGATCCACTTAATCTGTGTGATGAATTGGGTATTGAAAGTTATTTCTTGTTAATCCATCCATATTATTGAGGTAGACTCACATACAAGGGTGTTTTCAAGAGTAAATATATTCTATTGAGCAACGAAAACACTAAGTACACTAATCAGTATAATGGAACAGCAGATTCAACATAACCAGCTACTAAGTCAAACATAATGCAGATTCACGTAGGTACATTCAAATGCATAACAAGTATCATTGCACATCAGATTTGCTCTGTATTTGAAAGCTGTTGGTCCACTGTTGCACAACTCCACTCTACACCAAGTCTGTTCTGTCATGGGTTAGTTTGCTGTGCAACAGTTCTGATACAGCAGCCAGTGTAGTGCTGTATTTGGTGTTTTTTTTGGGGGGGGGGTTCATCTGAGGAATCTCTAGGAAACAAAAAGGACATCTGGTTTTGCATCTATTAGTTTCCAATTTCAATCATCTGTGTCCATGTATTTGGCAGAAAATGGTCTTGCATATCATTGTGGTCGCATGTTACCCTACATGTTGGCAGCAGCTGCATTAAGTGGATTCAGACTAATTGGACTAGCAATTAATACATGTGTATTAGTGAATTTAGTTAGTACACTTTTAAGATAATCTGCCTCAGATTGAAGTTAGATGGGAAATGTCTGACCTTGCATAAAATCTGAGGTATACTGTCGAATAATATGTACTATGGAGAAGTTTTAACACTGAGTTCCTGATCCTTATTGACTTAGTCCTTTTGTCCTTGCATGTACAAGTTTATTTGAAGCTGTTCTTTTAACAAGTATATCAGGCTGTCAGTTTGCCACTAACCCAAGGAACTATACTTTGGCTTCCTAGGATTGTAGTGGCCTTGCCTAGAGATGGTGCAGCTGATGTCCTTCTTGTCCCTTTCCTCTGCTGGTTCCCTTACCCATCCTCCTCTGGCCTGTTGTGGGGCAAAAGTAAAAGCTTTCTGACCACAGCAGATGGCTCAGGAAGGTAGGTGAAATGACTAGAGGTAGAGCAGAGCAAGATGGTTTGTACGTGTTGGTCTGTGTGGGAAGTAGCTGTGTGAAGGTACCTAATGGGGTCACTGCCAGAGCATATGCACATTGTCTTCCTCTGTTTTACTTTAGCTTCTAGATGATGTCAAATAATGTTAGATGGGAAATTGTTTGCCCTGGGAGACTTCAGAAAGAAAAGTTGCATGCAGGTATCTGTGAACCAGACTGAGTCACGTGGGTTGCATTCTTATGTACATGGTTCAAGACCATGAAGACTTCTTCTAGAAGAAAAACTTGCTAGTCAGATCAGAAACCTTTATTAAGCATTTATTTCAAGTTACCTAACTGTATAGACAATATCAAGAAATAACATAAATTAACAATCATAAACTTTAAAGGAGGAGGAAAATGGAAATTTTCCAAAGTTTTTGGCAACCAGTTCCCAGAGCCTCATGGTAATTGGGAGAGAACCTAGGTACTTGATTAGGGATATGAGGGTTCTGGTCAGATAGAAGATATAAAATGAGCCAAAATTTCAAGGTCTGGAGCCAGGCTGCTGTTTCTAAAAGACTCAGCCCAGTCTCTAAACACATGGCTGCATATCCTACACAATTTGTAACACCCAAAATGTGATGTAAGAAGGAAGCTTGAATCTTCTCAACAAACTGATTAAATGCACCAATCCATTTGGGGATCCCATAAAGGGATACCATTCCCCAGGTGGGGGTAGGAGATCCCCCACTTTCATGGGCTCCTGCCCACCAGTGGCCAGCTGGCCGGTGGGAGGAAATTTCCCCCACCCCTGTGTGTGATGTGCTGACATCATCCGGAAGTGACTTCAGCATGTCGGTGGGGTGATGCTCTGCTTTTTGGACAAAACTTTATGGTTTGAGGCATTTTTACCATAGAGTTTTACCCAAACAGCAGAGTATTGCCCCCAATGTTGCCACATTGCACAATGTCCATGCCCACCCACAGAACACCCCCAAATCCCCCTGCTGGCGCAACAAGGGTATCTGACAACCCTAATCTCATATAATAGCTGAGCTATGGGTTTAGCATTAAATATGTGAATGGGCAACTTGCTAGTCTTTAAGGTGGACTTTTTCCAAGTAAATATGCTTGGGATCAGCTGCTAGGGCTTTTGGTTCCTGCTGTGCATGGTAATCTGCAGAAGTTTGTCTTAACATGCTTATATCTTCATATAGGGAGAATGTTTTAATGAAAGGACTTGTAGCTACATGCTTGTGGTTTTTCATACAGATATGAGTGTAGTGTTGTTTTTTAAGATCTCAAGACAGTTCAGCTTTCCCTCTAGTAATGTTCTAGGCCACAATTAATAAATATTAATGTATTCATTTATTATTAACTCGTCTCTTCTCCCCACCCCCCAAATTTTGATTATAGGACTGGTTTTCTCATAAAATTTCACTTTATGAAAAAGTCAAAACCTTCTCAATAATTTTAGTTCATTTATTGCTAATACTCTTTTAACTATTTAGGAATATGGGCATTCACAACTTAACAAAGCTAAATAGGTAGTTTATGCACCTTATAATTTAATAAATGTAGTGTGGCAAGTTATAATTCCTGTTAAAATACTCAGGTTTAACATATTTCCATGTATGCAACCTTAAATTTGTTCTAGCTTAATTATCTGTAGCCAAAAAGGTACATCATTTTTATGAGAAGTTGTATATTATATGTGTGAGCTGTCTTGCCATCTATTTCCCAATATATAAGACTTCCCTCAGTTAAAATCAAAGATTAAATAACAAGCCCCAGATCCCTCCCCTCTTAAAATATGCCTGCTGTTCAACCCCCCTCAAGTGCCCTGGCATACAGGCAGGCCTTGCAGTGCCTCCTGAAGATCTCCAGGGAGGGGGGGGCATTCTCAGTTCTTCAAGAAATCCATCCCACTGAACCAGAGCCAAGATGGAAAAGGTCTGGGCTCTCATCATTGCCAGATGGAGTCAACCGATGGCTGTCTGATGTCTATAATTGGTGTGCAGGGATGTGTGGAAGGAGATGGCACTTCAAATATGTGGGTCTTAGGTCATGAAAGGCTTTAAAGGTTATAACCAGCACCTTGACTGAACTCAGAAACAGAGTGGCAGTCAAAGAAGCTGTTTCAAAGTGTGTAACATACGTTACTGGCTGCTAACCCCTGACAGTAGTCGGGCTGCCACAGTCTGGACCAGTTGTAGTTTCTGGGTTGTCATCAAGGGCAGCTCCATGTAGAGTACATTGCAGTAATCCAACCATGAAGTCAAGTCAAGTTTATTAATACGGTCAAGCGACCAGCCAACAACCATGAAGTTACAGAAGTATGGATCAGCATGGCCAGATCAGCTGAGTCTGGGTAATGAGAAAGTTGGTGACTCAGATGCAGCTGATAGAAAGCCCTCCAGGTCACCATGCCAGCCTGCTTTTCAAACAGCAAGGCAGAGGGCCCATAAGCACCCCCAAGCTCTTAATTTGCTCTGGAAAAGCACTGTTACTCCATCTAGGACAAGTGGATTCAGTCCTTCTATATCAGCCTTCCTAACAAGCATTATCACTGTCTTGTCTGGATCCAACATCAGTTTGTACTGCCTTAGTCACTTGACCACAGCCTGAAAGCACTGGTTTAGAACCAAGATCTGGAGGTTTGGATAATGAAATATAGAGCTGGGTGTCATCTGTGTTTTGGTGACACCCAACCTGAAAGCTCTGGTCAGTCTCAGTCAGCAGCCTCATATATAATAAAAATATGGTTGCCAGGTCCCTTCGAGCAGCTGGCAGGGGAATGGGGTGACACTCTGAGAGCTGGAAGCATCACTCCCAACATGCCTATGTCACTGAAAGTGACGCCATGCATCATGCCTATGTCACCCAGAAGTGACATAGGTACTTCAGGGGCAATTATCTGGTTTTTGGCCAAAACCCTATGGTAAAATTGCCCTCAAACCATAAAGTTTTGCCCAAAAACCAGAGCTGGTGACATAGACACATCACTTCACATTGTTGTAGGGGGGTTTTCTCCCACCAGCTAGGTGGTCAGCAGCAGGCAGGATCCCACAAAACTGGGGGATCCCCCACCCCCAACTGGGGACTTGGCAACTCTAAATAAAAAGCATGGGTGAGAGAATAGAACCCTGTTGCATCCCACAAGATAAATTCCACCCAGTTGATTCTGCACCTCCAGTGGAGACTCTTTGTATCCGGTCAGACAGAAAAGAGTGAAGTCATGGAAGGGCTACATCCTTAAGACTAACTTAATACCAACTCCGGATTCAAGTCAGTGGATAAGAAAGGAGTGGTTGACTGTATCAAAGGCTACTGGGAGGTCCAACAGTATCAGTAGGGAAGATTGTCCCATGTCCAGCTTTAGAGGAAGATTGTCCACCAGTGCAACTAAAGCCATCTTGGTGAACCCAAGGCCTGGGTTTGAAACTGGACTGAAATGGGTCAAGGGCAGATGTGTCATTCAGGAAACCCTGGAGCTGCTCTGCCACCACACACTATCACCTTCTTTAGAAAAGGTAATTTGGAAACTAGCCTATAATTGGCCACTTTATCCCTAGCCAGTGAAGGTTTTTTGGGCAGAGCTCTAACAACTGCCTCCTTCAAAGGTCCAGGGAGAGCCCCCTCAATCAGGGAGGAATGGATGATTTTCACTATTGGCTCCAATACCTTTTCCTGGCAAGATTTTAGAAGCCTTGAAGGGTGTGGATCCAAAACAGAAGTGGCGGCCCTCACACTTCCAAAGATCCTGTCAGCACCCATAGGCAGGATCAATCTGAAACTATCCATAACAGGACAAGCAGGCACATCTGACATCTTGAGGACCAAATCTGTGTTCAGCTTGGCCCCCAAGTTGGAATGGATGAGAGAGAGTTTGTCAGCAAAGAACCTTGCAATAACATCATAGCTGGGGTCCACATTTTCATCACCTGTAGAGTTGAATTTAGGTGTTACCAAGTCATGCCACACTTTGAACAAAAGAGTCTGCTGATGCAATGGTGGCCCAAAAGAAAGTCTTATTCACTGCCATCACCACCACTTCATAGCCCTGTAAATGGGCTTTATGACATGCTCGATCTGATTCACCTTGAGCCTTCCACCAACATTGCTCAAGTCGCCTTCCAGTCTGCTTCATGTCGCCCTGCTGCCTGTTCAACCAAGGAGCTGAGGGGTCTCACAGAGCATGGAAGAAGACGCCAAGGAACAACTCTGTATATGGCCTCAGTCAGCTCACCATTCTGTGCAGTTACAGGGGCCTTCACAGAGTTACCGGGGAGGCTCTTAAAATTCCCCAGAGCCGCCTGGAAGTCAGCAGGTTCCATTAATCTCTGAGGATGAACCATCTGAATCAGTCCACCAGCCTTGCAGGGAGAAGGCAACTATTAGGCATCCAGTTCTGTGAGTGAACTAATGAATGAGCCTTTTTGTTAGGCAGGTGAAAAACCAATATGATCTCAACTCCGTGCCATTATGGCAAGGCCAAGTGCTGCTTTTCTTCTAGTCTCTGCATTACCTCTTTCTGGTATTACTTCTGTCTGACTTTTCTCCTTCCTCCCCATTGGTGAAAGAAGTGAAAAACAGACAAGGTGCACCAGTGGGAGGAAGATCCCTTCTTTTACTTGCATCTTTATGTTTTCATTTCTCATTTCTGCTAAGCTGTTTCAGGAAGCCCAGAAAAGAGGGATCAGTAAGCCAGACTGGGTCTGAGTTGTTTCATCAGACATATGAGAGTCCTGGAGTTAGAGAGAATTGTATTTGCTATATGTGAAATGAAGAGTTTTGTGCAAAATGTGAAAGAAAAGAGCAAGGTTGTGTTTGTGAACTGAGAGCTAACAGAAAGATTCTGTCATTGTTAACATAATTGGATTTGTTTAATTACCTACTGTTAAAATGTGATGTTGTCCCTTTTTTTAAAGGTTCCACTTGGCGAAGCCTTCGCAGTCAACCTGGAGGAAAGATGGTTTGCACAAATAGGCCAGTCCAAGTGTAAAGAAATTAAGATCGCTCTCTACAGAAAACAACAATGTGAGTTCCTTTACTTTAAAGATGTCATTTTGTATGGTAGTTACGTTTGTACTTTATCAATCCGTTTACTTGGATATAGGCAAAACAGAAGCCTCTTTCACATGCTCAAAGTATGTACAGTGAATGTGCATAGAGGGTGAATGGGACCGTGTTGGCAAAGACTGCTTCCTACTTATTTTTTACAGTTCCTGTTTGCATTGAAAGAGCTCTGCACACATACACTCTTATGCATGCAGTGTTTATTCAGACTTTCACTTTAGAGCATGTAGGTTGGAGGCAGGACTTTCCACTGTGATCCTTCTCCCCTCTTGGTGCACTGATTATATGCAGTGTGCTGAAAGTACGATTGACAGTTTTCAGTACTTCAGAGAGCCTTTCTTCTTCTTATGCTAAGGTCAGTTTTAGGGATGTGTATTCGGTTCATCCAAACCGAATGCACCCCCGAAAATGGCCCATTCGGACCCCTTTCGGGCTGCTGCAGGCCAAATTTCGGCGGCAATTCGGCCCCATTATATCCCATGGGCCATTGAAGTCAATGGCAAAAACATAGGGTATATTCTGGGGGCTGGAGGGGAGGGGGTTTGAGGGAGAGGCTCCAAATTCACAGGATAGCTTCTGGAGCCTCTCCCCAAGATACCAACCATGTTTGAAGAACATTGGACCAGGGGGTTCAATTCTACGGGCCCCCAAACAGGTTGCCCCATCCCCTCCATTGTTCTCTATGGGAGACGCTTCAGCAGCTACCCTGCAAGTATGGAGTCTCTCCCTCAAGCCCCCTCCCCTCCAGCCCCCAGAATATACCCTATGTTTTCGCTGTTGACTTCAATAGCCCATAGGATATAATGGGGCTGAAATTGACATTCGGCTGGCCAAAAGACTCTCTGGTACTGACGAAACTGACATGCGGGAGTCTTACTGCCAGCCTAAATGGATTCTGCCTGATTCGGACGAATCCGAATGGGCTGAATTATTATTATTTTTGCACACCCCTAGTCGGTTTATGCACAGACTAGGGTTTCCGTCTTTTATGGATTTACCAAAGATTTTGGAGGCTGAATATATTTATCTTGTTATTCTGGGGTCTTGCCTGTCTTTAATGAGCTGGGGGAGCCTTTTTACCTCTGTAACAGCTTTGTGAAACTACACTTTCTAATTCATACAGCACCTAACAAGTTGTTTTTTCTTTTCCATAATTATTTTAAATGAATATCTAAACCATGGTTAAGAATTGACCACGAACCAGGATATGAAACCATGGTTTGAAAAGAATTTTTAAACTATGCTGTTCCATCCCACCACTCAAGGAGGTGGAGGAAAAGGACAGGGAGGCATGTGCCTGTCCTGATGCTGGTACATGGAGATGTGGCGATGTTGGAGGCAGAAAGAGTGGGCATATAAGGTCTGCCAGGCCTGCCCTCACCCTCTTTATTCTTACTTGCCGTTTTCAAGTATTAAAACTGCACAGAACAAACATGAAAGCAGTTCAGCCCATTTCCCAATGTGACAAGCAGGTCTTATTGATATCTATTTTATTTTATTTTTTGCCCATTAATAAAACCCGTGTAACACCTCTCCAGAGAAACTGCTTGACATGGCTTGCAAGGTGAGACATAATAAAATCATAAAACAGCATGACAATTGTTTAAAATGAACACATTATTTAAAAGCACAGCCAACCTCTCGCAGTTGGGTATAGCATGACAAACTAAGCCATGATTTCATGGTACAATTGAGAACTTAACCAAGAATAAGGCAACAAACCATGATTAAACATTATGGCTGCGGTGGGTTGCTTGACCGCACTCACTTAAGCAAGAGCTCGTGTAGATATCAACATGTCAGATCAGTGTAACAGTTTCCTGAGAAATTTAAAAATGAAAATTAGACATGGGAGTCCTCTATGTTGGTCAGAGGAGTTGTGAAGGGAGCAAGCATGCTTTGCTGTTATCCTGTGAGCCATTTTTCAGTCAGTCGCTGTTCCCAGATTGTTCCTCTGTTCAAGGCTGCGGTGTTCCATAAAGAGAAAAAAAGTCCAGTTCTGACATCATAGAAACCAAACTTTGTTCCAACCCTAGATTTTAGTTTTATAGTATTTTATGTTGTTTTGTTACATAAATGCTTTATGTGGTGCTTTGTTTTGCATTGTTCTGTTTCCTGATGATGGTGCAGAATAAATAATCTGAAATGAACTGATAAATATTGCAAATGTTGATTTATAGAAGATGTAGTGCTCTATGAATAGTGCTAGATATTTTTCAGAATCTTTCTAGTCCTACAGAAGTTTGGGCCAAGAAAGCTACCAAGTTGTTCTGTTTGTTTGTTTATGTAACATATTTACATTCTGTTTTGAAACAGGCCCACAGAGTGGCTAGCATCTATTTCTACAGGATTGGGGGTGGAGGGTTTTTGTAGGACCAGTGCTCACTTTTGTACTTGCCAGTGAGTGCCCAGTCTTTTCCAGTTGATTTTAAAGACCAATTACTGAGTTTTACACATCTGCTCTCTTTACACCAGCGAGGCGTTTATAGTTTATGCTTTTGAATGAAAGCAAATGATAAAGCGTGAATTAGCTGTTAGTATATAAAAGAGCATAGAGGAAAGAATGGTTTTGTTGGTGGTATCAATTATTTTAAGACCTTTAGAAGTGCAAGTATTGATGTGAATTGGTCAGATTCTTGTCATTCAAAGATATGTTTTGGGAGCAGAATGTACTTCTAGATAAATTTTGAAGACTTTTCAAAGTAGCAGTAATATTTAGAAGATTTATGTAATATTTTCAGAGTGCTTTATGTGTATTGGATTAATCCAGATGTCATAATCTATAGATGTCATCTATAGTTTGGGATGAGAATGAAACAGGAAGTTCTCAGCTCCCCCCACTTCCCCTCTTTCTCCTGACATGCAACACCATGATTGGAGATGCCCTACACTGGGGAACTTCAGCAAACTGGAGTAGGTTCGTGGGTAAAAACAATGTTTCAGTTCATGTTTAGAATACTAGCTAGCTGTAAGGGGGGAAAACAAAACAAAACACAATTCATTGAAGCACCTGATTTTGGATGTTACAACAAATTGCAGGTAGACTGTAGATTTGCTGTATGAGTATAGATTTGTTGTACTTCAGTCTCGTTGCAGTGCTTGATGGGAGGGTGCGTGCAAGCCTGGGAACATCCTGCCTCATTCTCACAACAAACTGCAGCTCTTGACATCTGAGTGCAGCTGATATTGCAGTGATCCTTTCAGCAATCCTATAATGTACATCAGAATTACTATAATTGTAATGTTGATGGGAGACAGAGGATGAGAGAGCGTAGAGAAATACAATTTCAGGAAATTCTGAAGCAACAGTAGGAAAAACAGTTTTCCCTGCTTTTTCCAGAAAAAAAATGGAAATTTGGGGAACAATTGAAATACATGCAATATTTACTATCCTATCAAACCTAAACTAATTTTACTGCTTTAACATAAAATACAATATGCCCAATACTTGACAGAAAACTGCAAACTGATGCACCCTGTGCTGCCTTACTACATGTACCTTAATTTTTCCTATCTGAGAAGTAGGGGGGAAAGGGATTAAACAGAAAATACAAGCTTTATGGTAAACAACATAAAACATATCATTTGGTAAGAAAAAGGGTCACACAGTCATTAATAATATCTTTACACCTAGTTGTAGTTCCAGGTAGATACTGTCTTCTTTCTTCTGTGGTTAGTGGTTAGAAAGAGCTCAGTTCTCAACAAACTTTTAGAGTTTTCGTGTGAGGCTTTGCTGCAGTTTCTGCCCCAACTCTTTCTGATCTCTCCCCCCCTTCAGCAAGGTAGGGCATTAAGCTACTTGTTAACCAGTCTGTGGGTATATGTCTCACAGTGGTTTGAGGGAGAGGTGAAAAGGTCAACCATAAGAATACGGTCAGGTCAAAAGGACAACAGAAGGCATGCATCAGTTGAGAAGCAGTGAAAGCCCTGCCTGCTTTCCTCGTGAAGATTAATTATCCTTCTAGGTACAGAAATGCATCTTTAATTTAAGATCTCTCTGTGTGTACAGCATGCCTACACTGTCTTTAAAAGCATTTCACTCATCCTAAAAGAGAAAATATTTCATAAGAGCCCCCCCCCCCAGTATTCTCAACATTAGAAAAATTCAGGTGGGAAAAATGAGGGGGGAAACGGGCTTTTTCCTGTTTTTTGGAGGGGCTTCGCATCTCTGAAAGACATTGTGTTGCACATAAGACTATTTGGTTGAGTTCTTGGCAAGGTGAGATTTGATTGGGGAACTTACCTGCTCACATATTTGCTTCTTATTATAACCTTGCTCTGTACCATCTTATGTTCTTTTGGGGAGGAGAGAGTTTATTTGGTGAATCATGTAAGTGTTTCTAATTAAATTTTCTGACATTTGATTCAAATAGTTTAAGAAACCAAAAGTTGTACTAGCACCACGTGTGTTAGTACTGAGTTAGTGCAAACTCTTAAGTTTCTGAATGAAATGAAAGCCACATTTAGTGGCTGTTTTAACATTTCCAAATATCGTACTTTCACAGTATAATAAATATGTTCTATAGTAAAAATTATACTGTCTAAATATGACAAGTCTTGAAAAAATATACTTGTGGTAGAGCCTCTACTTTGTTTTTGTTCATGAGCCAGGTTTTGCGTATCACAGAATCTCTAAGTAAAATCAGACAGAGCAGCCACAGACATCCAAACAATGATTTCTTGCCAGTTAGCTTCACAGCTAGCCAGGAAAGGGACATTGAGTGTTTCTGCAGAGAGGCCCAAAAGGTGCTGTGAACTGCTATCTGTCTTAACTCAGGAAATTAAATACTCTGTTACCTTGACTATAGTAGCTTCGTTAATACTGAAAGATTAGTTGTCTCTTAAAAGTCCCAGACTCTTCAGCCTTTCCTCATAGGAAAGGTGCTCCAACCCCTTAATCATCTTAGTTGTACTTTTTCCAGCTCTGCAATGTCATTTTTGAGATACAGTGACCAGAATTGTACACAGTATTTCAAAGGAGGCCTCACCATAGATCTATACAGGGGCAATACAATGTCAGCCATTTTATGCTCAGTCCTTTTCCTAATAATCCTTGCCTTTTTCAATGTTGCAGCACACTGGGTTGACACTTTCATGGAGCTATCCCCCACAACTCGAAGATCTTTTCCCCTCTCAATTTCTGCAAGTTAGACCCCCATTAGCCTATACTTGAAGTTGGGATTTTTTTTGTCCCAATGTGCATCACCTCACACTTACCAACACTGAACTTCATTTGCCACATTCTCACCCACTCACCCAGTTTGTGGAGGTCTTCTTAGAGCTCTTCATAGTCAGCCTTGGTTTTCACCATCCTGAATAATTTTGTGTCATCTGCAAACTTGGCCACTATACTACTCACCCCTAGTTCCAAATCCCTGATGAATACATTAAATAGTACCGTCCCCAGTACCAATCCTTGTGGCACCCCACTGCTTACTTCCCTCCATTGTGAGAACTGTTTATTGATTCCTGCTCTTTGCTTCCTGTCATCACAGCCTGGGACTGACTTCTGAGTAAACATTTATCAGGTTGGCATGCAGTATCAAATACCTGGCCACCAGTGTTCCCTCTAAGCTGAGTTAGTGTGAACTAGCTCAGAGTTTCTTAGCCTCCAGCTCACGCATTTTTGTCTTAGCTCAGGAAGGATGGATCCAGAGCAAACTCATTTATGCAGCAGCTGAATCGCTCATTCACAAAGTAGATTTTTTGCTCACAAGACTCCACAGCTTAGAGGGAGCATTGCTGACCACAAACATCAAATCACTGTTTTCAGTGGCTGTATAAGTTTATATAGTGGTTCTTCTTTTCTTAATTGGTGTTTCTTGTCAGATAGAAATGATAATGATCCAGGTAAACAGCATTAGCTCTGGGATGAGACAAGCCCATTGTTCAAGCTGATGCATACCTTAGAGTGAAGGGAGGGGTCATAGCATGGTCAGACCAAAATTCTTACACCTTCCAGGGTCTTTGCCTCGACATGTCTATCGACATGTCCAGGCTGGCTTCCATCTTGTATACATTTTGATCAAGTTGTCTGGCATATGAACTCCTGGGGTGTTCATTTCCAAACACTCGCCGCCGCCCCCCCCCCCAGCAATGAGGTATGGTCTGCCTGCTTACAGCAGGTCATTTTTCTGTTCTTCTGATGTGGTAGGCATGGGAGAAAGTTATTACAAAATGTCTGTCCTCAAATGGTGCAATTCCTTCCCGAGGCTCCTAGAATAGAGCGGCCAGGTCCAGCCTGGGAAACTCCTAGAGATCTGGGGGCATTGTCTGTGAACGGGGGAAGTTTGAAGAGGGGTTTTACCTAGAATCTATTTTATGCCAAAGTATCTGCCCTCAGAGAGCCAGTTTGGTGTAGTGGATAAAAGCGGCGGACTCTAATCTGGAGAACTGGGTTTGATTCCCCACTCCTCCACATGTAGCCAGCTGGGTGACCTTGGGTCAGTCACAGCTCTTTCAGAGCTCTCTCAGCTTATGACAAAAGAGTCTAGTTCGCCACAAAAGAACTAGAACTTAAGGCTGTCTTACAGTTTTCGAATATCCTGGTTGTACTGCACACCGTGCCATACAATAATTAATTTGCCCTCTGAAGCTGCCATTTTTTCCAGGGAAAAACATCTATGTGGTTTGAAGATCACTTGTAATTATAAGAACTCCAGACCCCATCTGAAGTTTGGCATCCCTATCCTGGAAGAAAGCTGCTTTGGTGTGTTTGTAGCCCTTCTTATGAGTGACTTCTCTGGGGACAGATATCCCAGTCTTACCCTAATTACTTATGAAATGATGCCTAGTCAAAGGAAGTGCCATTCTGCAAGGCTCACTCCCCTCAAAGGAGTACTGAATGACTAAACTGGCTGTTAAGCTAAAAATGTAATTTTTCTGTTTACTGTATGTGCTGCACTTGCATCTTTTTAAAGAATCTTTTTTTTCAGCTGAGACACCTGTCCTATCTGTGGAATATTCAAATTAATGGAATTTGCACTTGTGCAACAATGAAGGTCATACTTGGTCAACAACCACAACAAATTTTTAACAATAACTCTCCTTTCTGTGTTTTTCTACTAAACTCATGAAATATCAGAAATTAACATGCAGAACAAAAGGGCATTGGTTTTTATTGAGCAGTTACTTAATGCATGGTCCTGCTAAGGGGAAGCCTTCATTTACGGTAGCTCATTAATGTTGTTGTTAAAGTTCATGGCAGTTTTACAGAGTCTCATAAATTATTGCAAGGCTGGCTAAGGTAGAAAACTAATGAAGCTTTTACAGATTTCAGTGTGTTTTTGCTTGGGTTTAGCTTTTTATGTACTGTTAGACTGACAGCCCAATCGCAAACCTGTTTACCTAGAAAATGCCCCCCCCCCCAAAATGAGTAGTAGATACTGACCTTGTTTGTATATGTATAAGATCTTTCCAGTTGCATACCCTTTTGCTTATAGAAATGCAGCCTTCAGAATTTGAACTGAATAAGAACATTTCACAAAAAGAATATATACAATACTTTTGAACCATTTTCCTTTTCTTGTTTCTTCAGTATCTTATGTGTAGTCATACCTTCCAGAAGTATCCTTTTTAGCCCAAAGATTTTCAGATTTTACTGGACTGGGGTGGCAAGCTCCTTGTTTGGGGTGGCACTAGCCAGCCGTGCCTCCTCTAGCGCCACTCCTGGCAGCCTCATAATAAGGTAATAGAGAAGCAAACTAAGAGCTACATAAAAAGGATGAGCAGGACAGAGGCAGGAACTTCCATGCAGTTTAAGCCATTATATTATCAATTACTTATATCCCCTTCCGCAGAACAAGAACATATGATTGTTCAGTATAAAGCGTTTCCCCCCCCCTCCCATGGAGAACAAGCTCAGCTGATTGGGCTCTGAGCAAGAATGATTAGCTTGAACATACTTAAGTGTTATAATAGTTCCTGAATTCCTATAGGATTTCATTTCCAGAGATATAAACATAAGACTACAATCTTAGGAAGGCACCAATGATTGTCAGGTCCTATCTCTGGTGTTAATATAGACTAATAAATACCTTGCTTCATAAGAATGATGTTTATACAAAATATGTTGATTACTAATAGTAATGGCTAGATTTTCTTCACACGGGAGTCACACAGAAAAAGTGTTGTATTTGAGATGTACAGTTTGGTAGGTATAGTGGGTAGTTTGTGAGGAGGGGGGGGAAGCTGTATTTTTTGTCTAAAATAGTAAAATGCTGCATCTACTTTCATTAAAATGGGAGATGGGTCTTACTGGTATATTCGTGTACTCAAAGAAGATGCCAAAACAAAGCAAGAACCACACTTCAAAAGTGTTGTCTTATGTGTACCAAGCAGATACGCACTTGGGATTGGGACTAACATATCTTCAGGATCACCTATTCCCTTATGGATGATGGTGTTTAATGGGTGTGTATACATACTTCGGAACGAAACTGAAAACTGAGGAGCACCATAAGGTGGTCTTTGGGGAAAGGGGATGATTCAGCTTCTCCTATAACCATGTTCTGTGATCTTCCACAATGGAAAGAGGGGTTTTCCTTCTTAGCTCTTCCTCCACCATCATTTTTTTTTTAAATACCTCTTGCAGACTATCCAGTTAAGGTAATAATGGTTACGAATACATGCTCAATTTTTACTTTTTAAAATTCTGGTACATTAATCTTTTTGGATCTTGCAGATACCCCACCTATTTTCAAAAAGTTTTCTTGTTAGGAAATACTGCAATTGTATTAGTCTTTTACTGGGATGCTGGGAATGCTGGTTGTGAGTGCTTTATTTACTTCCTCCTTTTTTATATAGGAAGTTATTTTTACTGTGAGGGTAGGTATAAATAGATATGAGCTTAGTTGCTTGAAATAGCCCCCAGCAAAAGTTTTTTAAAAGAGCTGTTTAAGATTCCACTCATGTTGCTGTTTGCCATACAGATGGCTGCTTGGCACAGTTTCAGTTGCTGGATGTGGGGGTGTTGGTTAGTCACTCACCAGCATTGCCTTGCGTTTATACAGTTTGGCCTGTGATTCATTCTCATAGGAGCCTCATGGCTGTGACAAGTGCTGTTATTCTGTATTAATACTTGCATTTCACTGACCTTTACACCATCAGCAAGTGGCAGGAAGAATGAGGACTGGATGTCATTTCTGAAAGAAGCTAATCGGTTTCATTGATGAACACTAAATGATCTTCTGCTAACCAATGTGTATGTTCATTTTATTTGCTTCTTGAAAGGGTCTCCAAACTTTGGCTTTGCAAATTGGCATTCGCTTGGAATGCATTCTCCTGGCAACTTTCTGTACAGTTGGCTGCATGATTTACAATGAATTAAAATTGTAGAAAGGCATATCCACAGAGGAGACTCTTCCTTGGAACTGTGCCACTTATAAAAATCCCACCAGTCTTCTCCATTTGAACTAGTGGGGTTCAGTTCAGTCTCTGTTTCTTCAGTACGCATCTAATGTCAGAAAGACCTTAATTTTTTTTAAAAAAATCCTAAAATAACAGAACTGAAATGGACATCAAGTGTCATTTAGAAAGATGAGCATACTTGTAGGCATCTGTACAATTTGTACATTCATGGTAACCACTTAAAAATAGCACAGCATGGATAAGAGTCCATGTGGCATGCATGTTCATGTTAGCTCTCTCCATGCGGCTTCAGAGATTTTACTACAACATTGTTTGCAATGTAGCAAAATGTTATCTGTGTTAACATGAATGGGTTTCAAATGGGTTTCAAATGCAGAGTATTACATCTGGGCCACACACAAAAAAAACATTTCTGGGGAGTACTGTATGCGAAAGAGGTAAGAGTCGGGTAAGAGTGGACTGTAAACTAAATATGAGCAGTCAGTGTGATGCGGTTGTAAAAAAGGCAAATTCAGTCTTGGGTTGTATTAAAAGGGCCATAACATCGAAATCACAGGAGGTCATAGCCCCTCTGTATACTGCCTTGGTCAGGCCGCACCTTGAGTACGCTGTGCAGTTCTGGAGGCCTCCCTTCAAAAAAGATGTGGACAAAATCAAGAGGGTGCAGAAGAGAGTGAAGAGGATGATCAGTGGTCTGGAGACAGCCCTACGAGGAAAGGCTAAGGGCCTTGGGAATGTTTAGTTTAGAGAAGAGGAGATTGAGGGGGGACATGATTGCTCTCTTTAAATATCTGAAAGGCTGTCATTTGGAGGAGGACAAGGAGCTGTTCCAGTTGGCAGCAGAGGATAGGACCCGAAGCAACGGGTTTAAATTACATGCCGAAAGGTATTGGCTGGATATTAGGAAAAACTTTTTCATGGTCAGAGTAGTTCAAAGGTGGAATCAGCTGCCTAGAGAGGTGGTTCGCTCCCCTTCATGACAACTTTCAAGAAGAGGCTGGACAAATATTTGTCAGAGATGCTTTAGGCTGGTCCTGCATTGGGCAGGGGGTTGGACTTGATGTTCTGTATGGCCCCTTCCAACTTGATGATTCTATTCTCTTGTCCTCCATTTTATTCTCACAACAACCCTGTGAGATAGGTTAGGCTGAGAGTCTGGGACTTGCCATCCCACAAGCTTCCATGGCACAGTGGAGATTTGAACCTAATTCTCTCAGGTCCTAGTCCGACATGCTAAAAACAAGGATCTAGTACATTTTATTAAATTACTTGCATTCATAAAGGATAAATGTGGGTGGTTATAACCTATAAGGGAAGTCTATATTGCAGTATGGCTTTAGAATAACTGTTGTTATTGTCAATGATCTTCAACTGCTGGGTTGAGAATCAAAGTTGGCTCATTGGCCAACTAAAGTTGGATTGCACCAGAGGAACAACCACCCTTTGTTTTATTTTTAATTATAGAAAGGGAAAGCAAGTAATACAGAAAAATTGTAGGCATATGGAGAAAATGAGTGGGGAGCGAGAAGCAGATAAATTAACGTCCAGGAGGGGTGTGGTGGAAATGAAGCCAGCAGACTGGGTTTAAAGAGGGTCCTGGGTCTATAAATGTTGAAACATCTAATTTAAACTATTCACTCAATTGTGATATTTAATTAATCACATGATTTTTTCCTGCTCTTTCTCTGTGAAGCTTAGAGCATCATGCATAGCTCTTACCTCCCTCATTATCCTCACAGTAACCCTGTGAGACAGTTAGGCTGAGTGCTTGGCTCAAGTTCACCAGCTAAAGTTCATGGCAGAATGGAATTTTGAGCCAGTTTCTCCCCATTTGTAGACTGACATACACTTCACAACATTGCTTGCATATGCCCTTCTAGGATTACTGTTTACTATTTCTCCAGTTCATTCTGTTCCTTTCTTAGTTTAAATGTTTTATTCATCCTCAGTTTTATGATTTCCTTTTTCCTTTAAAGTCTATTCTTGTGAGCAAAATACTTTGCTTTCTAAAATTTTCATTTATTCTTAATTTCATAGTCTTACAGTCTCTCCTTTGTGAAGATTTTAATCAAGGCTCTGTACTGAGGTTGCAGTCTTTTGTGTATGTGTTTTTGGGTCTTTTGTCTAGTAGACTGGAATTAAAGAAATATGGAAAATGTCCTTCACTCTTTTTCTCTCCCTGGCTGTTGTTTCCTTTTTTCGGGTCCTTGTTCATTTCATAGCGTTCTTAGGGGGTTTTGTGTATGTGTGTGTGTTTGACACTTTAATCATAACTACAGCCTGAAAAAGATATTCTCATTTCATAAAGTTTTTGTATTGCATTATGGGTGGGATGGCTTAGATGTATTTAGTGTTCAGTTCTGATCTCACAAGTTCTCAGATGGTTGAATCTTATTTTTTCCCCTGTTAGGACCATGTGGTTATGATATTTAAAATCTACGATGCCTCCTGCCATGGCAGATACCCTGGACATCTGGGCAGTAGATTCACAGATAGCAGCCGATGGCTCAATATCTGTGGACTGCCTCCTACCCACTGGAATCTATATAAGTCTAGATGTCCCACGTGATGCCACCATTTCTCATATAAAGCAGGTAAAGTTGGCTGTCTCTTAAGCTATCATTGTTGATTTCTCATCAAATTCTTTTTGCTTAGCCATATGGGTTTTGGACCATGCAATCCAAGTACACTTCAGCATCATCACTAAGGGCCTTGTACATTAAGATTGGATTCCTATATAATCTTCTTCGTGGTCTCTGTGCATCACACCCTTGGGATATACTGCGCCTGCGCTGAACCTTCTCGGTACCGGTAGCTAGCAAAAGGGATTTTCGCGCCTCTCCCAGGTCACGCGCCGGCTCCACTGCGCATGACCAAGGAGGGGCACGCAGATCCCGCCAGTTCTTTTCTGACCGCCGCGCTGGTAGGACGCCTTCTGCTTCGGTCTGTTAAGTACCAAACTTTTTGCTAAACTTGCGTTTAGTTAGTTTCCTTTTTTTAATTTTGTTTTTTGTAGTTAGCATTTTTTCAAGGAGGGGCACGCAGATCCCGCCAGTTCTTTTCTGACCGCCGCGCTGGTAGGACGCCTTCTGCTTCGGTCTGTTAAGTACCAAACTTTTTGCTAAACTTGCGTTTAGTTAGTTTCCTTTTTTTAATTTTTGTAGTTAGCATTTTTCTCCGGTGTGTTTGTTTCTTGTCTTTACGTTTCCCCTCCACTGGCCTATGGCCCCGCGGTGGGGTTGTTTCAAACGGTGTAAGACTTGCGGCCTTAAAATATCCCCCACCGACGGGCATTCGCTTTGCCTCGTCTGTTTAGGGGAGTCGCACTGTGTTTCTAAGTGCGGACATTGCCAGAAGTTTTCGAACCAGACGAGAAAAAACAGGG
>NW_015160222.1:877046-877230 GCF_001447785.1 Gekko japonicus | reverse complement strand
AGACACTGTCGAGATGGATTGTGGAAGTGATCAAGCTGTGCTACGCTTTGGCTAAGAGACCTCTTCCAGGTCAGCTTCGCGCCCATTCTACGAGGGCGGTAGCAGCTTCCACAGCTTTCCTGAGAGGTATGCCATTGGAGGACATCTGCAACGCTGCGACTTGGGCTACTCCGCTCACCTTCGT
>NW_015160222.1:849033-876785 GCF_001447785.1 Gekko japonicus | reverse complement strand
AAGGCTGTTGGGCGGCGGTCAGAAGGAACTGGCGGGATCTGCATGGCCCTCCTTGGTCATGCGCAGTGGAGCCGGCGCGTGACCTGGGAGAGGCGCGAAAATCCCTTTTGCTAGCTACCGGTACCGAGAAGGTTCAGCGCAGGCGCAGTATATCCCAAGGGTGTGAATGCACAGATGACCACTCGAAGATCACCAGTTACAGGTAAGCAACCTGTCTATATTTGCATCTGTGGAAGCTTCATCCTGGGAGTAGCATCCCATTGTTGTGGCTGCTTCCATGAAACTGCACAAACAGTTTAGATTCTCTTCACTGTTTTGATTGTAGGCTATAGCAGATATACAATATGATAACAGAATTTAAATGTGTCACATCATGTTTTCAAGAAAGACTCATAAGAAGAGCCTTGCTGGATCAGACCAGTGGTCCATCTAGTCCAGCATCCTATCTCTCACACAGTGGCCAACCAATTTCTCTGGAGGGCCAACAACAGGGCATAGAGGCTGAGGCCTTCCCCTGATGTTGAGTCCTAGCTCTGAGATTCAGATGTTTAGGGCCTCTGAATGTGAAGGTTCCCCTCAGTCACCATGGCTAGTAGCCATTGATAGGCTTGTCTTCCATGAATCTATCTTATCCCCTCTTAAAGCTGTTTATCCTTCTGGCCATCACTGCATCCTCTGGCAGCAAAGTCAACATTTTAATCACTCTCCGTGTAAAGTAGTATTTCCTTTTATCTGTCACGAACCTACTGCCCATCAGTTTAATTGGATGCCCCCAAGTTCGGGTATTTTGGGAGAAGGAGAAAAATTTCTCTTTGTCAACTCTCTCCACCCTGTGCATAATTTTATAAACTTCTATCTTATCCTCATGATCTAGATGCCATGGGGACATATGAGAAGACTACGGATCTAGAGAGCTGGTTTGGTGTAGTGGTTAGGAGCACGGACTCTAATCTGGGAGAACTGGGTTTGATTCCCCACTCCTCCACACGCAGCTGCTGGTATGACCTTGGGTCAGTCACAAGCCCTTTCAGAGCTGCTCTATAATGAGCGGTTCTTGGAAGAGCTCTCTCAGCCCCATCTACCACACAAGGTGTCTGTTGTGGGGAAGAGAAAGAGAGAAAGGAGATTCTGAGACTCCTTCAGGTAGTGATGGGCGGGGTATAAATCCAGTCTCTTCTCGTCTTCTGTTTGCTCTTTAGTTCCATAGTTATGAATAAATCTGCGCCAAATCCAGCACAGACAGGCAGATGGCAAGACCACAGCCACTGTTAGCTGATTGGCATAGGAACCCAGAAGTCTCAGTGGCCAGCTAGTTCCACTCCTGACCTGGTATTAACTCCCTTTTCAGGAGTGTCATTGCCAAAACTTTATAAAAGTAGCCAGACAGAAGGAACATTGGGGAGGGAACCCCTCTCAGGAAAGGGATGGAACCCTAGCACTCCCTTTCACCATAATATAAGGACACTGACAAGAGCACATTTTATTCCTGGCTTTTTATTCTAGAATGGTCCTAGAGCACCAAGAACAAGCTTTCTTTCAACCATATCCCTTTAAATTAGATGCATGACCTACCCTAGTTATTTGGAGGCTTGGTTCAGCTGGGTTTGATTTAAGCACATTTCTTTAAAATGGCCTCTGGAAGGGATTGGAAGGGTAATACTGAAATGTCCGGTATATGCTGTATGTAGAGTTGATGGAGATCTTACTGGCCATTGAGTGCATTGTATTTTTGAAAAACGTATTCCACTTCTTTGCAGCTCTTATGGAAGCAAGCACACAGCTACCCTCTATTTCACCTTCTTATGGAAATAGACTCCTATATGTTCTCCTGCGTGAATCAAACAGCAGTACGTGAGGAACTAGAAGATGAAACACGAAGGCTCTGTGATGTTCGACCATTTCTTCCTGTCCTTCAACTAATTACAAGAAGCTGTGACCCAGGAGAAAAATTGGACTCCAAGATAGGCGTCCTCATAGGAAAAGGTAGATATCAATATTCTTGTCTTCAGGAAGAGGCCTAGCAAGGGAGAGGTGGCATTAAAATAGAATAAAATATAGATGGATTGAAACAAGACAGTGAAGTTGCAGATATCTTGTTGTTTTCAACCACCCTTCCTTGAGATGGTTATTCTGAGTATTACTTGCTGCTTGTGTGTTTTCATTGCTCCAACTGAATCTATGAAAATTTGCAAACTGAAATAGTTTAATATTAATAGATGAAGAATGCATTCAAAAATCAATTTGTTGTCTTACTTAACTTATCATTATCATAGCATTTCCCATTTAGAGTTCATTAAACATGGCTGAAACAGGGCTATTTCCAGGTTTTGGAAATTAAAGTTATGTAGATCACTTTTGATTCATGATGGAAATGTATTAAAGTTTCATAGACTACTATTTCTCAACATAGAGCACAGAAAGAGGATTTTATGTATCCTTTGCAGGCATAGCAAGTGTAATTTTTCTTCACAAGACAATGTTTTTAATTTGTTTTAATTTATTTAATTTAAAAGAGGTTTTGACTGATTCTCAACATACTGCTCCTAAGCCAGTTTGCAAAATAAAAACACATTATGAATTACAATTGTACAATAAACAATAACATAATCATAAACAGCAATTTAAAAATACAATCTAAAAACCCTAGTAAAATTCAAAATGCTAATAATACTTGGAAGTAGCAAATAAGTAACTTAATCAACAAATCAGATTTGAATCCTAAACAGATTCACTTGAAAGGAAGAAGAAGAAGATGTCGCTGAGTTGTAAGCAACCCCATGGTCCCCCCTTCCATGGGGCATTCCAAGCAACAGATGAGCAGGGGTGGTTTGCCATTGCCTTTCTCTGCACAGTAGAAAAAAGTAAGAGTCCAGTAGCACCTTAAAGACTAACAAAATTTGTGGTAGGGTATGAGTTTTCATGAGTCACTGCTCACTTCTTCAGATACGAAGAGGAAGAAGATATCTCAAGAAGTGAGCAGTGACTCATGAAAGTTCATAACCTACCACAAATTTTGTTAGTCTTTAAGGTGCTGCTGGACTCTCTTTTCTACTGCTACAGATAGACTAAAATGGCTACCCATCTTCATCTTTCTCTCCACAGCAACTCCAGTCTTCCTGGGTAGTCTCCCATTCAAGTACTAACTGTGGTTGACACTCTTAGCTCCCAAGCCCTGAGAAGCTTGAGCTAATCAGGCTGATTGGGTCTTAATCTCGTTTTATTTTATTTTTGAAAATGTATTTATTAGTTTTCAAGTTATAAACATTGATGTCTATAAATATAAATACATTTCGAGTCTATAATTCTATATCATTATTTACCCATTTATAAACTTTCGACCATCTTTTCGTATGTATTTCATCTTCTTTATCTTGCATTACTAAACTCAGTTTATCCATTTCTGCTAGGTGTAACAGCCTATTTTTTAACTCTTCCTCACTGGGGGTTTTCTCTGATTTCCAATATCTTGCCAGTAGAATTCTAGCAGATGTTAATATCAAAATCATTATATCCATATCACAATGTCTAACATTTTCTGGAATCATATTTAGTAGATAACATTCTGGTTCTAGACTTAAGTTCACATTGGTGATTTCCAAAATTATTTTCTGTATCCTTCGCCAGTATTTTTGTATTTTTGAACAACAACACCACATATGACAGGAGCTGTGGTGGCTCAAGTGGTTAAGACGCTGAGCTGCAGGCTGTGGAAGGTCGGTAGTTCAGCAGTTTGAGACCCGGGTGCCGCATGACGGAATGAGCTCCCGTCTCTAGTTCCAGCTCCTGCCAACCTAGCAGTTCGAAAGCAAGAAATTGCAAGTAGATAAATAGGTACCACTTCGGTGGGAAGGTAACAGCGTTCCGTGCGCCTTGGTGTTTAGTCATGCCGGCCACATGACCACGGAAACATCTTCGGACAGCGCTGGCTCTTCGACTTTGAAACGGAGATGAGCACCGCAACCCTAGAGTCAGATTCGACTGGCTTTCGAGCAAGGGAACCTTTACCTTTACCACATATGATAAAAGGTACCAACATTAACCTTACATTTCCAACATTTGTTTGCATTCTTGTTATAGCATTTTGCTATTTTCTCTGGTGACCCAATACCATCTGTAAAACATTTTAAGAATATTTTCTTTGTATGGTATGGCCCTCATAGGTTTAGATGTTTTCCAAATTATTGACCATGTTTCTGTGTCAATATTGTGGCCTATATCCTTCATCCAGGAAATCATTGATGGTTTGATCATTTCATCTATCATATAATCCTCTAGTAATAGATTATACAATTTTTGAATCATTTTGTCTTTTGAAGAAAGCTAAATCTTGTACAATTCGGTTTTTGTTGCTTTCAAAGCCGTATTTTACATCTTTACTATATCTAGACTTTAGTTGATAGTTTTGCCACCAGGATAGTTCGATGGCTTACTCTCATGAAAGTGTCTTACGACTGTACCCTAATCAAACCATTGTTTTTAAAAGAAAGAAAAATAGACAGGAAAATCAGTCACCTAGAATTATTCCAGCTTTGTGAAGCCTTCAGCATATACTGACTTCATGAAGCCTTCAGCATATTTTACAACAAACGTAAAGCTACAATCACAATGTTGGCAAAGCATCCTTAACTACAGCTGTGGGATGAAGTTGTATAATCTACCACTTCTCTCCTCTCATTTTATCCTAATCACAGAGGTTTCTGGAAAGCAAATTCACCATGATTCAAGTATACATCTCCCTATGGGAATCGGTGCCTTGCAGTTACCATGTGCCTCACAGTCTTTGCTTTTATTGGCACCCATGTATATGGCTTCCTGTAGAGACAGCCAAATAATCCTCTGAAATTGCTACCTCCTTGCAGCAGGCCATTAACAATGGATGGTTCTGCATCTGGCATTCGCTCCTTATTTTCTCAACACTGGGTGATTCTGCATTGGCTTTTCCCTCCATTGTTTTAGCAAACCCACGTTGGAACAGAAATTCCCCTCTGCATTGCATACCGCTTTCACTTTCCTTGATCATCGGTTTTATGGTACCTTCTGCATAGACTTATGGCCATTTTATGGCCATTCAGAGGTGACTTTGTAATCAGTATGGTGTTAGCCCCGGGGTATTTGAATGTGGTTTTGAGCTGTACCTTTTCCTCAGTGTTGAGAAAATGTGGAGCAAATGCCAGATGCAGAACCAGCCACTGAGGGGAAGGTGCAGCTCAAAGCCACATTCGAATACCCCAGGCCAATGCTGTAGTGACTGCAAAATCACCCATGAATGGCCATAAAACAGCCATAAATCTATGCAGAGGGTACCATAAAATCCAATGATCAAAGGAAGTGAAAGCAGCATGCGATGCAGAGGGGAATTTCTGTTCCAAAGTGGGTTTGCTGAAACAACGGAGAGAAAAGCCAGTGCAGAATTGCCCAATGATAGCTCTTTTCAAGGTGTTCACGTTTCTGTTGCTCTTGTCTTCCATACTGGTAAATTGAACTATTGGATCATCACATTAATTTCTCATGCAAGCAAACTGAAGCTCAAAATCTTACAAAAAGACTGTTACCAATAGTGTTCCCTCTAAGCTGAGTTAGTGTGAGCTAGCTCACAGTTTTTTAGCCTCCAGCTCACACATTTTTGTCTTAACTCAGGAAGGATGACTCCAAAGCAAACTAATGTATGTAGTAGCCAAATCGCTCGCTCACAACTTTAATGCCAGTAGCTCACAAAGTAGAATTTTTGCTCACAAGACTCCACAGCTTAGAGGAAACATACCATATATGGAAAGAGAAATGTGTGATGTTCAGGCTGGATTCAGAAAATGAAGAGCCATTAGAGAGCATATTGCAAATTTAGATCAATTACTGGAGTGCATGGGAGAATTTCAGAAGAAAATCAGCTTGTGTTACATAGCAAAGCTTTTCACTGTGTGGATCATAAAAAGCTATGGATGGTTCTAAAAAAATAGGTGTGCCACAATATGTGATTGTTTTGATGTAAAATTTAAACTTTGGACAAGAGCTTACTGCTAGGACAGAATATGGAGAAACCGAATGGTTCCCAATTGGCAAAGGTGTCAAATAAGGATGTATTTTATCTCCCTATCTGTTCAATCTATATGCACAATTTATCATAAGGAAAACTGGATTAGATTTAGATGAAGGTGGAGTGAAAATTGGTGGAAGTTTGAAATATGCAGATGACATCACATTACAGGCAGAAAGTAATGAAGGCTATATGAAACAACTAATGCTGAAGGTTAAAGCAGAAAGTGCCAAAGCAGGATTACAACTGAACATCAAGAAGACAAAAGTAATGACTGTGGAGGAATTATACAATTTAAGGTTGTCAATTGAGAAATTAAAAAATATATATATTCTGTTCCTTGGCTCAATCATCAACCAAAAGGGAGACTGAAATCGAGAAATCAGGAGATTGAGACTGGGAAGGGCAGCTAGAAAAGATCCTTATGTGTAAGAATGTGTTCCTGGATACCAAGATCATATTAATTCATACCATAGTATTCCCCATTACTGTGTATGGGTGTGAAAGTTGGACAGTGAAGACAGCTGACAAAAAGAAATCTGATTAATTTGAAATGTGTTGGAGGAGAGTTTTACAGATACTATGGACCACCAAAAAGGCCAATAAGTATCAAATGGATCAAATGAAGCCTGAACCCTCCCTAGAAGCTAAAATGACTAAACTGTAGCTATTGTACTTTGGTCACTTTATGAGAAGCTATGACGCACTGTAAAATACAGTAATCCTAGGAAAAGTAGAAGATAGCAGGAAAAGAGGAAGATCCAACATAAGATAGATTGATTCAATAAAGGAAGTCATGACCTTCAGTTTGCAAGACCTCAACAAGGCTGTTAATGATAGGACATCTTGAAGGTCATTAATTCATAGGGTCGCAATAAACTGGAAGGAACCTGATGGCACATAACACACATACAACAATGTACTGGAAGCCATCATCTTGCCATTTTGTGTGAGATGATCAGTGCATGTATTCTCCAGCCACAGTTCATGCTACCAGAAACCCACATTTCTTTTGTTTTTCTTCAAAGTTTTGTGCTTGTTCTTGCTGAATATGTAAGATATGCATTGTCCTTTTCATGAAATGGCAGTCATACACAATGACAGAATCATGTATTGAATACTCTTCCAGTATGAAAGATAGAAGCACCAGAAAATGATTTGTGAGAATGGCATTTATGACCTTCGATCTCTAATAATCAATACTGTGTGTTTGTGATATATGAAAACTTTTAAAGAAACCCATGAGGTTCCTGATTGTAATCCTTGATACAGTGCATATCACTTAAACAGGTTTTTAAAAAAATATTGTCATACGCAGCTAGGCATTTTTATAGCAGGCAGAAACTGTACCATAGGTCAGTTGCTGTTGTGGATTTTTAAAAACGGAACGTTTCATTCTTAAGTAAATTGACAGATTACTCACTTGCTATTGTGTATTGAAATTAAAAATAGTCTCTAGTGAGACCAACCCTGTCATCAATACAATGGACAGTTGTTGGTCTAGGCACAAAGACTGCAAGTTTTGTTTAGATTTCAACAACAAACTGAATGTTAACATGTCCATACTGACGCACAGCCAGTCCATCATTCCTAATACTCCTTGTTTAGGTAGCTGGTTATCACCTCCCTGGTCAAACAAAACAAGGCTTTAATTCTTCTCGCATTTATAAGCAGGAAAATAGTGCCTCTTAAAACCACCTTGTAAGAGTTTGTTTATGCTATATGACAAAGGGAGACATGTCTTTAAACAAGTTGGGGGCATACATGTTAAGGGCTGCAGGTAGGTATCCAGGTATATATCCACTGAATATTTATAAGTAGATCTTTTCTCTCCATGTCTTGTTGTATTCATCATAGCAAACACCAATGTGTGGACAGTAAATCACTATTAATTTGTCACTTAGACCTGTCTTAGGGAAAGCACGAACCCAAGAACTTTTTCCCTATTCTGCATTTTGCACATTTTTTTATTTTAAAGATGTAGGGTGAGATTAAGCTGTGCACCCACTATTATCAAATGATTATCAGATTATTTTCATTGTGGCATTTAAAAAACCAGATAAAATACAGTACTCCACCCACCCACCCTGAACTCACATGTAAGATATAATATAGTTTTTGCCAATGAACCGTTTATATGAATCACTTTTTTGTGCATGTGTCTCTTTATAAAACAGTTGGAATATGCATTAAAGTAGTTAGGCAAAAGATGCTGATTTCAGTATCCATGGTAATTAGTCTATGGTTATTTGGAAATCCATCTTTATATTTTCCCTGGAAGATGTAATTCTGATGAATAGTCCTTGTTTTTATAGAATATGTGAAATTTGGGCCCCGGTCACACGAGCAGGAAACCGCGGGGGGGGGGAGCGTGGCAGTGTGCCCCGGGGCAAACTAAGGCGCCGTTACCTGACCAGACCTCCCGTGGAGGTACCGTGGAGATCCCGTGGGAAGGGAGAGGTGTCGATCACAGCACAATCCCGCGCGCAAAAATGAAGCGCGCGGTTCGGCAAACTGGATAGTTTTTTTTTCTGTACAGCACAACTGCGCATGCTCGGTAGGGTGCTTTTGCGCATCCACGAAGACCTGGGGGAAAAAACGTTTTCGCGAGGACGGGAACATGGGCGGGCGCCGGATGCCTCCGGAAACGCGATCCAACGCCTGCCCTTGCCCCGCGGCTTCCGGATACTAGTACCTCAGAGGTACTAGTATTTTGCTGTGCGGTTTCAGTGGGAAGCCTCGTTTGAGCCCCGGGTGTGCTACGCTTCCCAGATGTGCTGGTGGGATCGCGTCCGGAAACTCCGCATGTCTTCTGTCTGACTAGGGTGGCTAATGTTCCGTGTGACCGCAGCCTTGAATTAGTTTAGGTAATACTAACTCTGTAAGTAATAAGTACAGTTTATTTAGATTCAGGTGGGCAACCATGTTGGTCTGAAGCAGCAGAACAAAGTTTGAGAACAGTGGTACCTTTAAGACCAATAAAGTGCATGCACATGAAAGCTTATACCTTGAATAAAACTTTGTTGGTCTTAAAGGTGCCACTGGACTCAAACTTCTCTATAGTTTATTTAGTATGATATTACCATTGCTGAATAAACTACCTTGTTTTTAATTCAACTTTTTCAGGTCTCCAAGAGTTTGATGCCTTACAAGACCCAGAAGTAAAAGAATTCAGAGATAAGATGGGACGAATCAGTGAAGAAAAGATGAAGTCACTTATAAGGTTATCTTGGATTGACTGGCTAAAGCGCACTTATCCTCCAGAACAAGAACCAGCGATCCCAGAAAACCTCCAAGATAAACTCTATGGTGGCAATCTCGTTGTAGCTGTTCATTTTGATAACTGTCAGGTAGGAATATTGGTCATTGTTAGAAATCATTTCTATACATCACTTGTTCAAGAAGCTGCCTCGATCTCAGTTTATTTATTTATTTATTTATTCAGCTCATAACACACAAGACCAAAATACGTAGAACAAGGCTGACTCATATACGATTTGAGCGGGCAAAGCCACACACTCCAAACAGATAACAACCAATCATAATGTGTACATAATGACCAATGGGTGTGGTTCCCAGAACTATTCCTACGTTCTGATTGGCCCACTGTCCAAAGCAGCCAATCAGAATGTGCACTTAGAATACAAGGCTTCTATAGAGCCTTGTCTGAAGCTCAGGCGTACTTGTAACATTACAGGGTAAGAACACAATACATCACCCATTGCAGGCATGGGACCAATGAGATTCGTTCCCACCAGAACAGAGTCCCCCTGGATTGGTCTGTCTCGCAACAGGGACCAACACGACAGCCAGGTTTACGATACCATCGTGTCTATGGAGCTTGTGCCTGAAGCTCCAGCCTAATGTCATATTGAACCATACCATAAATCAGTGCATGTCAATTCATAACCTCCTATAGAGCTTGTGACAGAAACTCCAGACCGCGGTTACATTGAGTCACATAGGCGAACATATGTCCATACATAACAATCCTTCACTATACTTCTGTCACAGAAAGGAGTGTGACTATGCAGGGTTTACTATGGAGTGAACAGGGATATCTTCCTCCTCCTCCTCCTGGACAGAGCACAGAGCACCCTCCCTGCCCCCAACAGCTCCCTTTTCAGTCAGGGTGAACCCTGAAGTATGACTGAATTAGAGGCATGAAAGACCGAGGCAGAAAGAGAATGAGAAGAGAGAACAGTTATAGAAATGGGGTAGAATTAATACAATGACCACAACTACATTGCCCTGTGGGGCAAGTGATTAACTCCGTCCAAGAGCAGCCTCACTGGTGCTCAGCATCAGGGAGTGAACAGTCTCCCTCTCTGTGCAGGGCCTTATATGCTTTCTGTCTAAGCTCTGTCTCCTTCCTAGTGGTTGGCCTCTGCTTTTCTGTCTTTTCTTCCCCACAGTCCACAGGCTTGGGAACTATAGGACTCTTGCAAAGTTTACACAAAGACCAATAGGCTTCCCTAAGACATGCAGGCCTAGCCTTATTCCTAAAATCATAACAACTGTCACTTATTGTCTCCAGCAAATTGCAAAAGACCCTTGCTCCAGACCTCCCTTACTGGTGAAATCTGTGGCCTTGTATCTTGTTGGAAAGTATGTTTCAGTTTACTGTTTGGGGCTCCTCTTAATGTGTTTAGGCAGGTGCATGGGCTACACTGCTGCAATGGGCAACCTTGTGTCAGTTTCTGGTCTAGATTCAAAGGATTGTATCCAAAAGAAGTGTTGTTTTGTGGCACAGAGATTAAAGGAAGGTTGCCTGTTTAAAAAACAAATATACAAACTGTTTTTGAAATGAAAAAAGCCTTTTGTGTGTTAGAGGAAGGGGTGTTGAACTCATTTACTGCACGGGCCAAATGACATAAATGGGACTTTGTCGGGCTGGGCCATGCATGTCATAAAATGTAATATTAGGTAGCGGAGATATAAACTTTATAAAGGATACAAGCAAAAACAATTAAAAATATTATTTTTACTTAAAATACAAACATGCTTTTAAAAGTCTTGCAATATTATGTTTATTTAACAGTCTTTGATAACAGACACCTTCCAAACCTCCTCCCCCCCCCCTTAAACGATGTCTGCCTAAAATGGAAAGGTGGGGGAATAGTGGGATTTAGCTATGTAATTTTAAAAATAAAACATCAAGAAAAAGCACAAGGATCACAGCAGAAATTAACTAAACTAAAAATATAAACTAAAAACGTAAAATACTTTGAGCCTAGGAAAACATGAAATGGCTGGGCATTGCAAGCTTCTCCCCAGGTCTACTCAGAGTGGCAGTGGCTCTCCAGTGTAATGTCCCCCTTTGGCTGTGAGTTCCCAGGTTAGAGTACTCACTCAGACACCCATTCTCAGGTCCATTCAGCAGAGGCAAGCTGGCTCAAAACATCAACCATTTATTTGAAAGGGGACAACTCCAGCAAGAAACAGCTTCAACTAGCACACAAACACATTGCAGCACAGACAAAATTGCAAAGAAAATGTGGAATGGATTTCCCATTAAGGTCTCTGGGCCCAGATAGACTACTCTGGGACTGGAAATCACTGAAGTTGGATCTCCAAGATCATCTAGTCCAACTCCCTGCACAATGCAGGAAATTCACAAATTCCCACACCCCCAGTGACCCCTGTCCCATGCCCAGAAGATGACAAAAACCTCTTAGGGAGGAGAGTTTTATAAGTTTCCCCAAATCCCTGCCCTTACTTTAGATTGGTTATTTCTTACCCACCAGAATGGGCAAGAGCCATTCCTGATTCCTGAATTTCCTCTTAAAGCTTTAGGCAGGAAGAGAAATAATCATTTTCCTGCATGCAGTGAAAGCCTCCATTAAGCATGTGGCCACTATTAAAGGGTCCAAATGCCAAAGAGGTTGCTGTTCAAGTCTAGAAAGGTCACAGGAGCCAGAAAACCTGGCAGAACAGGGGAAACCATCAAGAGCCTGTGATCTCTAAGCCTACTGTTCATTGCACAAGTTGTCTCATCATAAATGTATGTGTTGTTTTGAGGGTTATAGGATGTAGGGATTTTATGATGGGTATATGCTACAACTTATTTGCTTGCTTCAGTCTATGCTCATGTACCTTTTTACTTCACTTGAAATAAACACCATGCTATCTTTTGAGTGTATTTCTGGCTTATTTATCCCTGTTATTAGTGTAATACTGCTGCAGTGATTTATTCTTTTGTCAGGACCAAGAAAAAGTAAAAACACAAAGGGCAAAAGTAAGCCTCTTGGACACTGGTGTACATGTCAAAATGGTTTACAGTGCCATTCTCAGCAAAGTTACATCTGACTTCAGTGTAACTCTGCCTAGGATGGCAATACATATCAGTTCAGGATGTCTCTCATTAATCAGCATTCTGGGGGGGAAAATTTAAAATGTTCCTAGCACTTTATAGAAGCAGATGTTCCCTAATGCTCATAAAATGCTTATGAAAAACTGAGAGTGTTTGCCTTTAAAGAAATGAAGGCTTGTCTTTTTGGAATTAGTCCTAAAGAAGGCCTCAGTGTCTGGCAGTAACTTCAGGGAAAGTAGCTGCTTTGAAACAAATGAGTTTTGAAACTAAGAAAATATTGAATTGATTTTGACTGACTTTTTGATTATGGTTATGATTTTCCCTTTGTGGGACTTGGCCCTGCACCAGAAGGCTGTTACATAAATAAGACTCTAGACAAATATGTGTGTGTAGCTAGACTATGATTTATATTTGTAAATAATTGCTTTTGAATGTTTACATCTTCCTAGAGTATTTTAAAAATGGAAGCTCTGCATGTGCTTTTATAGGAAAGCAAAAGAAAGATTTGTGAAGAGGATTCAAGCAAGGAAAAATAATAGTTTCATCTCACACAGTTACATATTAAATAGTACCATGGGTACACAGGTTCCCCAGCTCCATAAGGCACTAGGAAAATATGCATCTAATATATTGTAATAAGCATGTTTTAACATTTCTCCAGGATAGAAATTAAGAACCACTTTTTTGAACCTGTAAACTGCAATAGATTGCTTCATTTAATTGTAATGGTTGCTCTATTCAAGATGCTAGTATCTGTACTGAGTACATTTTGTGCACTGTGTTGATTTAGTAGCCAATGAAGCTTATCCTTCATATTAACTGTGAAGGATGCTGAACATTAGTGGTTACAAAAGGTTCTAAAATTTGCCTCACTCAGTCCTAAGACTGGTTGGGATGATATGAGCAGAGCCATTGAAGAATCTCAGGATCTTTCCTTACAGCTGTGGTACATCAGCAATCCAGGTAGATGCATATAAATGCTGAGGATTGGGATGCAAATAAATCACACTTTAACACTTGATTGCCTCTTCCTTTTTAACAGGATGTATTTAGTTTCCAGGTTTCTCCTAACATAAACCCTATCAAATTGAATGAACTGGCAATTCGGAAGCGTTTGACTATCCATGGAAGGGAAGATGAAGCAGTTGATCCTTATAACTATGTGCTGCAAGTCAGCGGAAGACTAGAATATGTCTTTGGGGACCAACCATTAATTCAGTTCCAGGTATGCATACTTTTAAAACAGCTCTCATGTACATTCTTTCACATTTGACATACTTATTAACCAGGTTGTCCAACACTGTCAGAAAAATATTCTAGATGATGCTCCAAGGGCACAAAATTACAGCCTACAATTTTAATAAAAGCAGTTTGGTATAGGCAATCAAGGCAAACATTGTGAGCATTATAGTGAGGCATAAAAAAGAGCAAATGATAATAGAATGGCTGGGAAAGTGGAAAGGATGTATCATGGTAGTTAAAGCTCAGCAGACAAGATCCTAAGAAAACCACTGGATCCAATGAATGATGAATGGAAAGGGTTTGTAGAGTGGATCTTTCTCCCTTTTTATCCTCTGCAGCTTCCTGTGCCCTTCCCCAGAGTTACTCCTGAGGGTTGGGAGCCCCTTAGAAACTAAATTAGATGTGGCGTGATGCTTTGGAGCTTGCAGGAAACATTTCTTCTTTCTTTCTACGGCTGCCACCCCTCTGTGCTGCATTGTACCCTGTTCCCAGACATCCCTGGATCCTTTGGGCCATTCTCTGGAGTTATTAATTAACTGGATCCAGCCCACTGATTCTAAGAACCAGAAGGGATTAACTGGATTTAACACAGTCATGAACGTTTCAGCTTCCTTGGTGGTAATTTTGGTCAGTGTCCACAGAAGCAATTCTAAACGCTTTATATATGAATTGTATTAGCATACCCTTCTTAAAACCTTGTTCTTATCTGTGTGACTTTAAAATCCTTGTTAAAATCTGAAATATTAAACAAGTTATGTGAGTCATTTTCAGACTTGGAACTTGTATTGCAAGGGGGGAAAACTTACATCAATCTGCATCTAATCAGGGACAGAGGGAAAGGAAAGGCCAATAATCTGGATAATTGTATTTAAAAATATCAGTCATTCCAGATTCTTTCATTCCATCTTCATCTGAAGTGCTTTGATTGTATATGGAGTTACCTAAAATATGTTTATGTCAAGAACTACATGTTTAATTTTCAGCATGAGAATAACTGAATTATTTCCTCATCCCTTCTTAGTATATCCATTGCTGTGTGATGAACAGAATTCTTCCTCAGTTGACTCTTGTCGAATGTAGCAGCATAAAGAAAATGTGTGAACAGGAAATGATAGCCATAGAAGCTGCCATAAGCCGAAAATCCAGCCTTCCTCTTCCTCTGCCACCCAAAAAATCACGAACAGTAGCTGTGAGTGTTTACTGTCTAAACTTATTTGGTAGAGGTGATTAATTTTAGAACAGTTAAATCATGCTTACATGGTACAGATTTCTCAATTTATACTGACTGTGTCTTCAAGGTAAATGTTATATTGAACTGTGTCTTCAGATTAAATATTATGTTGAGCCTTGAACAAACATTGTTCTTGGTGGGGAGGGGGAAGAAAAAAAACTAGTTAGGGGCAGAGTGCAAAATGTTTTTAACAAGCATGACTTCAGTCTTGGGAATGTATATATTGGAAAAATCTCACATTGTTTTATCCTTTGTCTAACAGTTGACTCAAAGTGTATGGGATATTACCCTCCCTTTCAAGGTGGTGCTGGTAAGTGGGACCAAGTTGAACACAGATGAGACTGCTAAAGTAAGTAACCCTGCCAGCCTTTGGATATGCTTCCATTAATCTCTTTGACAATCTTCTCTAGCATTTTAGTATACTGTACTGAATCTAGTTGTTTAAACAGGTAGTTGACTTAATGAGAACATTCCCATTGGTTATTTCAGTATGATTGAAACAGGGAATTTTCTCAAGACACTCTCAATCATAAACAAAAGCTCTGGAGTGACATTGAATAGTGTTCCTCTTGAAAATGTTTGTGTAGATAGAACTGTTGTAACAAAGCTGATATGTGAATGTGCTACTGTAGATTAGCAAAGTTAACCAAAATAGAAAGATAAACTATTACTAAGAATTTGAGTCACCAGTAGATTAAAAAAAAATTAGATGAATTTTCAGTTGATAAAAAAGCCTGATGTGGGCCTACTAGACATTCTGTTCTATATATATAGCTTACAAAACATGCTGAATGCAGAAGCAAATGAAGCAGCATTTCCTGTAAAATTGTAAGACTGCATTTTAAACCACATCTTTAATATATTGCACAATTATGTAAAGCCCTTACAAGGAGCTTCACCTCTGAAATACAACAGCATGTATTTTCCTTATTATGTTTTGCATGCAATTAAGTGAATGACTTAATTTTCATGTGGAGAAGAAAAAAATTAAATTAATTCATGGTGTTTACCAACACAGTTTAAAAAAAAATTCAGGGGCCCTAGAGACTGTTCTTTTGAACAACAACAAAAACACTACTCAAGTTTCTGTGTGCTGTGAAATGACATAAAATAATGATTTTTCTATGCTGAAATAGTTGTTTGCAATTAGGGAACTATGGTGTTGTACATAATTAGGGAGTGGTGTTGAGTAAAATTGCATACCTGTTTGTGTTTTGAATGTATGTTAAATAAAATATAAATCGCTAGAAGTGTATAATCCTTTTCTCTCTCTCTGAAGAGGGGCAACTAATTCTGAACGGGGGGGGGGGGTGTAGAAAAATGTCACAGAACCTTATTCCAAAAAGGAAGAGTGGGACAGCCATATATGCAGCAGCTTTTCTGTTTACATTTTTCTAATACCAGTTTTCCATGCTGCATTGTAAGCTCCTGTCTGACCCCCAGCTAAGCACAATCCAAAGGCCAGCAAAAGTTTGACTAAACTCTTTTGGATTCAAGGAGGCTATGTTACTTGTAGACTGGGCTTCTTCTTCTTCTTTTTTTGGGGGGAAAAAGGTGTGCCGGATGGCTTAAGAGGGAAAAGGAAGTTTTCAATCTGTATACTGAAAACTCATGAACTTTTACACATTTTAAAAATAATTTTGTCAAAGAGGTTCCAGAACTCCATTCCAGCATGTTCCCCCAGGAAAAAAAGCCCTGCTTGTAGATAAACCCTATTCCATTGTTTTTTGTTTGTTTTTGTTTTTTGTGGGGCGTAGCAATGGTTAACATTTGCAGGATTGTGCCTCCCAGAATTATAAAGCATCTTGTGCTTACTGTGTTGGGTGATGCTTCTCAACAGGCATGCCACAGATTTTAGAAACCCGTAAGTTTATAGGACCAGTAAAAATTCAATCAGTTATCATTTATGTGTGTGAGACATACCAAATATACTAGAAGCATATGAAAAATGTCATTTATGTTCCTTTGAAATAGATATCCAATCTCTTTCCTAGTTCTGACAATTTCTGATAAGTTTTAATCCTAAATGGCTCCTCCTTCTGTACTAGAAATACTAAATTAGTGTCCTCAGGGAATAGGGTTGCCAGGTCTGGGTTTGAAAATACCTGGAAGACTTTGGGGGGTGGATCCAGGAGAGGGCGGGGCTTGGGGAAGGGAGGGGCCTCAGCAGGGTACAATGCCATAGAGCCCACCCTCCAAAGCAGCCATTTTCTCCAGGGAAACTGACATTTGTCAGCTGGAGATCAGTTGTAAAAGTGGAAGATCCCCAGGCCCCACCTGGGGGCTGGCAACCCTATTAGGGAAGCCCCAAATGAGCAAAAAATTTTCCAGGCTAGACAATAGAATCTCCTGTGAGAATGAATAAGGACAAGGAATGATTCAGGACATCCTTTGAATCTGTGAAAGAAATTGTCACACTTGAGAAACTGAGCAGTTGCTTTTTAGGCTCCCTTGTAACCAAACACATCTATTTGGGAATATCAAGATGTTAATGGTCTGATAACACGTAATAATTTTCATATGTATCCAGTGTATTTGATATGTTTTAAGGTTATTCACTGTAGCCTAGTGGGTTGATACTTTTTTTAAGTAAATCATTTTTTAAAATGTAACTGGCCTTCTAAAGCTTCCCCCCACCCACCCCCCAAATGCGAATCTCTTTTTTGGAGATGCATAGCATGTGTTTTTCCTCCTCCAGTTTGGGGAAAATCATGACCTTTTCATCAAGAACAAAAGAAGAAGTGATCAGCATTATGAAATAGGTTGACTAGAAATCTTAAACATATCCTATAAGTTAAAAACGAGTCTATGATCTGAACTTCATATGCAGAAATATCACAAAACTGTCTTAACAGTACTACTTCAGAACATAGGTTAGGGGAATGTGTGTCTGAATGCTCACCCATGTGAAAATATTCCAGCACTTGGAAAACTAGCACATCAGTAAGAATTCTAACAGAGCCTTCTCTGGAGTGACACTGAATAGAACCATTGTAACACATCTGTTGGAACAATTGTTGTTTTGTAGTAACAAAAACCTGTAACAATTTTTATTGTTATTATTCTTACGTTCTCATTATTATTAAACATAAGATTTGCTTTTCATATGGTAGCCATTAAAAATAACAGTTAATGAGAAATAACAAGGGGGGGGGGAACGCATGGAGATCAACAAAGATGATTGAGGTATGACAATATTGTCTAGAATCCAAAAAGCCATGCTGGGAGCTCCAGGATCACTTAAGTCTAACCTTGGCCCTCATGCTACTAGAGAAGCAGTTCTTAAGGGACATTTGTAGGAGGCAATGGCAGTGCAGTCTTAGGTCCATTAAAGTCAGTGTGCATTGACTGGAGTTACCTCTGCTTAGGGCAACACTGTCTCTGTGGTACAAGAAGCTGAAATGACAATAGATCCATAAAAGGAAATTTGCGGAGCTGCTGAATATGCTCACTGGGACTCTTTGAATATTGGCTGTTTTTACTCAGATAACATAGGTAATAACAATTAGTTAGCCTTAATAGGTTGTGATGATGAAAAAACACTAGTCATGTATACATATGATAAATGCATGATGACATATGATATATAATTCTGGTGATGATGAACTTATTTTAAAGGCATTCCAAAAAGTACAAGCGTACAGTGTATCAGAGAGAGGATCTCCCCTCCATCACAAGATTTCTTTAAATTTCAGAAGAAAGTTTCTGAACTTACCCATATTTCTACTGTTGCTAATAAGATGCAACATGTTTAAAATTTAGATTTTAAAAAAAAAATGTAGTTAATTACAGCTGTTGTTGGCATCATCTTTTATAACTTCCAGAGTTTCCTTCCTAACCCTGAGGAATGAAGCAGCAAAAAGAACTGGCTTCTCTTTGCAATTAATACAGATAGTTTATAAACGTTTAATGTTCCAGCACATTTTTACATATGAGCCCCCAACAGAGCCAACTGTTTCAGAGCTGTCATTTTTATCAGGAAATGCTTCTAGGTGAACAGTCTTACTCTTGTTTGTTGATTCTGTGGAATGCCTGGATACTTCCTTGTCATGCATCTCTTTGCAGGTTCATGTCAGGGCTGGTCTCTTCCATGGAACTGAGCTCCTTTGTAAGCCTATCGTAAGCTCAGAAATATCTGGGAGAAATGACCATGTTTGGAATGAGCCCTTGGAATTTGATATCAACGTCTGCGACTTGCCAAGAATGGCTAGGCTGTGCTTTGTGGTTTATGCTGTGATGGACAAAATGAAAAATAAAAAGTCAGCCAAGACACTTAATCCTTCCAAATACCAGACTATTAGGAAAGCTGGGAAAGTGGTAATGCTTTCATTTCACTACTTCTTACATTCCTGTTATTTGTAAGGGGAAATCTGTGCATGGTTACATACTTTCAGTTTCCATACTTAAAAAAAAAATTACTCTGAACTGCAGATTGAAAGCTGTAATTGTACAAATTAAACTTTTTAAAAAGTACTTGGTTATATACTATTCGTTTTAGCAGATAAATATTTCACTTTCTTAAGCTTTCTTATGCATTCAAAGAGCATTGTATGCTTTCTCAGTTATCCATACAACAGCCCTGTAAGGGATACATGTTACATTGCAGGTGTGAGAGCCTGGGGCAGATAATGGCTTGCTGAAGGAATTCATGACTGATGTGAAATTTGGCCAAGACTTCCCATCTCATAGGTCACACACTTAGCCACTGTCATTACACTGCCTCTTTTATTAATAAAAGTGAGCTAAAAATCATCCATCTTCTTAGTAAGTGAGTGTTGAGCTTGCAGACCACATGGATGCAAAGCCGGGTCTGTGGCTAGGACAGTACTCATTCCTACAAATGGGAATAATTGCACAGTATACAGAAAAATTGTGGTCTTTTTTGTAACAAGAAAACACACACATACATCTTCCACCTGTGTGTACAGGCACAATTCTAAAGCCACCTAAGGGTAGGAGTTAAGCTAAAAAGAGGAAAGTGGCTGCTCCTTGCTTCGCTTCAGTCCAAGGCTCAGAAGCACGGAACTGGCCTTCTGAACAAATTATCCCCCCCCACACACACACACATGTCAGGGCTGACCCCCAAGGGTTTTGGTCACTCTAGGCTAGGCTGCCCTCCCTGCTCCCTTCCTTGCCTGTAGGGAGGGGAGGTGGGAGGCTGCAACATGCTGTCCTCACCCCCATGTGTTGCGGAAAGGCAGCACTATGCTGCGAGGAAGTAGGACAGAAAAGGAAGAAAAGGGCCCATCCCTGCAATGGAAGGAGCAGGCTTCCAGCAGACTGCCCACAGGGCTCCTTCTGGGGCTGCTGCTTGGTGCAGCAGACCCTGATGCTATAGGTGGGTGGGCAGGGTGGTAACAGGGCTGGTTAGTGCCCATCCACCTATTGCCTTGGTTCACCTAGTGGAGGGGCTGTCCCTGCCCCCTTCCAAAGTAACTGAATCCTCTAACATGTTGGGGAGACTTCTCTTTATATCTTATGCCCAGTGTGAGAGAGAGCCAATATGGTATAGCAGTTAGTGTTGGACTAGGCCTGCATAGATCTAAACTCACATCCACACTTCCTTTGAAAAATCACTGGGTGACCTTAGCCAGTTAATTCTTTCTTAGCCTAGTATATCTCATAGTATTGCTATGAGCATAAAATGGAGGAAAGGAGAAAAACATGTGTGCTGCCCTCAGCTCCTTGTTGGATGGGCAAAATAAAAATGCAATAAATTAATTAGTTGATGGCTGGGGAAGGCGTTGTGCTGGCAGAGGCTTACTTTAGCCAGCATGGAGCCTTTGGGCAAAAAAAGTCACTGACAGTGACATCCAGTTTCCAGAATGCTGTAAGCTCCTCATCCTGTTGCTGCAGACCGGGCAGGAGAAAAGTTTTCCAGGTAATAGTTGCCTGGACCTGCATATTCACAAGAGTCACTGGTAGCAAAGAGAATCAGGGAGTTGACTTTACTTATGCAGGACAGGTAAGAAAGAAAGACAGATGGAAAGAAGCTCTGAAGGAAATGAGGCAGGTGGAATGGCTTAAGTAGATAGGAGGGAGAACCAAAGGAGAGCTGAGGTGGGAACTGAAGGGAGACATACAAGGGGGGAGAAGCAAAGGATATTCCCAAAGGAGCAAAATACATCTAATTTTGCATTAAATCACCTTAACCCATTAAGGAGACCTTCAGTTTTAGATATCTCTTAAGTTAGTAGTGTTGTACTGTAGAAAACATTTTCTGTAGCATCTTGAATTTTTCCAGATCAGCATCTTAATTAGTAATAACTTTTTCCTTCTTTATCTTTTTTTGTCTTTTCATTAAATGCAAATTGTTTTACTATGAAGTGCAGAACTCAATTTCACCTTTAAACTGGATGGTTTTTCATTTCAGCACTATTCTGTAGCTTGGGTCAATACCATGGTGTTTGACTTTAAAGGACAGTTGAAAATGGGAGACTTTGTACTGCACAGCTGGTCGTCATTTCCTGGTAAGACTTAACTTGTGGCACCTAACGTTTTGTGCCGCTGTGCAGCTTCCATTCATCTTGGAAGGTCTGGCTGGCTGGCTTGCTTGGGTTTCCCATAAATACCCTTCTGAAATAAGTCACAGCTGTGCAGCTTTTAGCACTGGATAGACTAAAACTGTTCTGAATGTTGTAGAATATGATTAACTTTGAGCACACAAAGATAAAGATTTGTAATTTATGGCAGCAAACAAAATTACATTAATTCAAGGTAATAAAATGCAAAGCATCAGTGGTGTTATAGATTATTCTAGATAGGGAAAAACTTTCCCCAGATAACAGCAACTTTACATTGCACAGTGATGGCAGCTTCGTGTGGGGTGTGCAGCATATAGAAACCCTTCACTTCATTCCCCTACATCTTATGGAGTCTTTCCGTGTTTTCACTACCCTTCCTGACTGGCAAGGCTGTAGAGAGACTCCATGTGATTTGTGTTTGCCATGTAGTCAGCATTTCTGTGTGTTGCCTCCCACCACATGGAGCTGCCACTATGAGGAAGTGTTTCCCAGCAGCTTCAGTACAGTTGTGGCAACATGCCAGCAGACATTCATTCTGAGTAGAGAGCATGAACTGTGTGTGGGCCCCAGCAGCTCCCTCTGCTGATGTCTTTGTTAGGCTAATCACACTTACTTCAAAGTTGTGTTCTGCATCTTTTAGGAGCCATTTTTTTTAATGCTAAGATCAGCTTACCCCTATAGAAAGCAGATGGCAGTCCAAGGCATATTAAAGAACACAGCCTAGGTACATCTTGTTTTACTGAGCAGCTAAGATTTCTCAGTGAAGGAAAAGTTTATTATAACAAATTTCAAGCCCTGTATTTTTCACTGACTCATCAGAGTTGGCTTTGGGAAAAGAGTTCAGCCAAGTGAAGGTGCAGCTTTGGCTGGATGCAGGAACTGATTCCATCTGGAGTAGGCTATAGAAGTCATTATGTGGCTGTGATCTAAGCTAAGTCGTTATTAGTTTGCTGGATCTATGCCAGTTTGTACTTGCTGAGAGAAATTGATTATGAGTTCTTTTAAAATACATTCTATGCAGAATGTAGAAGATAAAATTCATTATATGACAGTTAACATCTATCAATGTCTCTGGAAACTGGGAATCACCCTCACCCACCCGCCACGCACATGCACTCTTGTCTCAGAGTTTTCATAAGCCCTCGAGCAGTACCATCCTAAAGAGATTTACACCCTTCTAAGACAACTGAAGGAGCTGCGGTGGCTCAAGTGATTAAGATGCTGAACTGCAGGCTGTGGAAGGTCAGTAGTTCAGCAGTTCGAGACCTGAGTGTGCCGCATGACGGAGTGAGCTCCCATCTCTAGTTCCAGCTCCTGCCAACCTAGCAGTTCGAAAGCAAGAAATTGCAAGTAGATAAATAGGTACCACTTCGGTGGGAAGGTACCAGCGTTCCGTGCGCCTTGGTGTTTAGTCATGCCGGGCACATGACCACGGAAACGTCTTCGGACAGCGCTGGCTCTTTGGCTTTGAAACGGACATGAGCACCGCAACCCTAGAGGCGGATTCGACTGGCTTTCGAGCAAGGGAACCTTTACCTTTACCTAAGACAACTGAAGTCAATGGAAGGGTGTAACTCTGCTTATGATTGCACTGTATATCCTGTAGTCTCCTCCCAGATGCATCACCCCTACCATGCCTTTGGCTGTAGCTGCATTATCATGGCTATTAAGCACATAGTTCTTTCCTGGACCAAGGTCATCCAGGAGCTTCATCACTGGGGATTTGAACCAGGTTCCCCTGTCTTTGTTCAATATCTTTACCTCTGCACTGTGTCTTCTTACCCCATTCAGAAAAGGGCAAGAAAGCACATGATAACTTGAAATCACACACTGTGAGACTGATCCTAGGTTGAACTTAACTAACACTGTTTAATGTTGCAGTAAGTCTGCTCCATTTTGGTATGAATTTCACATAAAAACCCGGCACTGTAAGGTACTTGGTCACATAGGATTTACAAGCTGGCTTCCATATGAAAACAGTCGGAAGCGTTAGGAAGAAAAGATGATGTTAAAAACAATGTCAAGTGCTCCATGAAAACAAGACCTGAGCTATAATATGAAAATGGACCTCTTGCTATATGTTAACAACTTTATTTCACTTCATTTCATTTTTGTAAGGTGCCATGAGCATGCTGACTAGAGAGGCAGCATAGAAATTGTCTAAATAAATAAATAAATGTGCCCTGAGAGTTAAGAAGAGCATGGGAGGAATGAAGACGGAATAAGATGGCAGAATTACTGAGGTGGTGGAATGAGCTTCACCAGTTCAGATTCAGAGAGGCAGGGAATTCTGCTTTGATGGGTCCTGGGCACAAAAAGCTCCCTGCAAAAAGAAAATTAAAACCACAGAGGAAAATGGTCACCCTTCTCATTGCTTGGAGTGCTTGTTTTCTATTTTCAGGGAGGTTTTTTTAAAAAAATGGAAAAGGATATTCCAATCTGGAATTCACCTACAAAGAAGCATAGCATGGGTTTTAAATGTTGGGTATGTGTGTCACAATATAACTTGTTCTTTGCTGTTGGTTAGATGAACTTGAAGAGATGTTGAATCCAATGGGAACAGTACAGACAAATCCATACACTGAAAATGCAACAGCTTTGCACATCAGATTTCAAGAGTATTCAAAACTCCCTATTTATTACCCTCCCTTTGATAAGGTAAGTTTGTTTGGATTGAGTGTTTGTTTAATCAAGTTCACTACTGCACCTTTCCATTTCCAACTTTGCACTTCTTTTTGATGAATTGTAATTTTGTTCAACTGTTCCATGCAGTAAAGATCTTTGACTCTTAAAATACAATAATGGATGGTCTAGAACATTATTCGCATCATGTCACAGAAATCTGAAAAAATATTTTGAAGTTTGTTAATTTTTCCTCCTGCAAATTTTACAGAGAACGTGGGTTCTAAGGGTTGGCTTTCTTCTGTTTATCTGTTCAAGTGGAATTTAATAGTGCTTTGTTTCTATAGCTGCCATTTTTGTTTGATCACTTCCTTCCTTCCAGCCACAAGCGGTGCATGATTTTTCTGCTGCTGGGGAGGAGCTTTGCATCTCCTAGCTTTCGGTCTCCTACTGGAGCACATGTATGGCTCTGACTCCCGTGTGGGATTTTGCCCCTTCCCCACCCACTTTTGGCAGACTTTCAGCTTTTAAAATTTATTTTTTAAGTGCCAGACATCTTTCTTTGTGGAAACATCTCTCTCTCCCCCCCTCCATTTTTCCTTAGAAATAAACTGATTTGGAGATTTTCTGTAGAAAAACTGGGGGGGGGGGTAGAGAATGGTAGATTCAAGATTTTCACAAGGGCCAAGCAAACAGCTGTTCATAGAGCTCAGTAGGGTAAATGGAATAAAATGGCTTTCTGAATATCAAAAGGGCTTGCTGATCAGTACTCTGTGCTTTCAACTTTTCTGAAAAAGAAAATAACTCGATACTTTTTGGACTTCATAAGTCTGGAAGCTTTTATATCTGTTTACTAAGGAATGCAGATCTGCATTGGGCTCACCATTCACACTGTTTAGTTTTGTCTTTACACTTGGTAGATTCTATGCTGTGATCTAATTATGCTTGAATAGGGCTCAAAAATGCTTTTATCCAGTACACGCTTTTGCCTATTAGCTAAGGGTGAAGACAGACAGATATTCTAAAGTGAGAGGGAGGCAGTTTTGACACACAGTTGCTACATTCCAAGGCGTTTGTTTTCAGGGGCAGAGAATACGTATTCATATCACTTCTGCCAGCCTTTAGAAGATCTGTCTGGTTTTACTGTTAGTCACTTTTAGCACTGATTGACAGTGTACAGCTAGGAATAATTCTATATAGGAAACACAAATGTGTTTTTTTTATAAAAAAAAGCTGCTGTAACTAATTTAGAAAGGGTATAAAAGTATATAGATTAAAAGCAGCCTCTATATATATGCACTGTTTTCTGACCTTGAGGAGATTTTAGTTTCCCTTGTGTGGGGAAATATGCATAAAGTGTACCTATGGGGTGGGTGGCATCAGAGGTCAGGAAAATGGGATGGAGGGAAAATATTAAAACCTTCTCACCACTGTACTGATTCAGATCTCTTCCCCACCTCCATCCCTTCACCAACCAGCAGCCTTTTTAGCAGTAAAAACATATTGAGTAGCCCAGTCACAAATCTTCTAGGATCTCATCTAGTTTGACCTTTGGAGATAATGTAGAGTCTCAGCCAAGCTGATACACATGTTACCTTCTTTCCACTGCCTACAGGGCAAAGCAGACTGATCAAGAATGTTGAACTAGTGCCCTGATCCTGGATAGGCCAGGCAAGCCTGATCTCGTCAGATCTTGGAAGCTAAGCAGGGCTGATCCTGGGAAGCAATTGGAAGGGAGACCTCCAAGGAATACCAGGGCTCGGAACGCGGAGGCAGGCAATCAAACCACCTCTCTAAAACGTCCAAACCCCACTAGGGGTTGTCAGAAGTCACCATGACTTCTAGGCATGCAAACACACATACACTCCCCCCCCCAAAAAAAGAATGTTGATCTAGTGGAAGACCTTTATATTAAGGCTTTATTAAAAATGATAAAGAAGAGGGGTATATATGTTCTTTGGCTAAAACATGACTGCATGACTTTGTCATTTGCAAGGAACATAGTGTTTCAAAATCTGCATTGTTCAAGCTGTAAATGAATGTTTTTGGACTTGAGGCTGTCCATATAACTATGATTTATCACTGCATTTTCTAAACTCTGTTGAATTATGTATCCTGTTTATTTCACAGTGCTATAAAGCAAAATCTGCTGCATAGTGGGTAGACGTGTACAGATACAAAACATTTTTGCACAAGTGTTCAGACTGTAGAGATCTTACTGTGATATCCGGCAATCATCTTGAATTCTAACATGCTGAAATGTGATCACTTCCCCTGCACCACCCATATGTAATGTTTACACATTGTTATCCTTTTGCAGATACTTGAAAAGGCAGCTGAGATCGCAAGAAATAGTGATAGTTCTGGTATGGCAGTAAGTATCACAGGTGAAACAATGATCTTCCCCGGTTTAAAATAATTATGTCACAGCTATTTAACCCATCTGTTTCACTTGCCTTGCTTTGAAGTGGCGGGGGAGTGAAACGGACAGGTTTAATGGCTTGCAGCCATTTAAACCTAACAGCTGATGGGTGGATGTTTAAATGGCTGTGAGCTGTTTCATCAGTCGGTTTTGCTTCCCTCCTCTTCCAAGCGAGGGGAAGCGAAACTGACCGGTGGAATGGCTAACAGCCATTTAAACCTAACAAGACAGCTGTGGACCTGCACCCCTCAGGTTTAAATGGCTTGAACAGCCGATCTGGCAAAAGTCCAGTAAATGTTCCGGAGGCTTTGAACCAGGCCAGGTCCATGCTGAATTTTGGCTCATGAACTAGTTTGTGCCCATCCCTGCTTATAAATGAGGAGTATTTTTTACATATGGTATATTTTTGAACTTACTGATACTACTTGTAGCCTTATGTGAGTATAAATGTGGGATGAAAAGCAAGAGGTGAGCGAATTGGGGTGTAAACTCTAGGGTCTGTAAGGTGGTCCCCCCCCTTTTACATGGTATGTTCAATAACTTATTGAAACAGAATAGTTATGCATTAATCTCTAGATGTTATAAATGTTTAGAGTAGTTGAGTATACAATCTCAACATCCCCCTGTCTGGACAGAAACATTATGCAGATTCAGTGAGAAAATAACAATATTGCCCCCTTGTGGAGTTACATGTGAATATATTCTTGAAGTTAGAATTGCTGCCTTTACAGTGTGCTTAAAATGTGCAGCAACTAATCTACCCTATTCTGGCCTCCATGTCATTCATACTTTTACAGGAATTAGAAACATTTTTCTTGGCACCGTCTATACCATTTATAAATGGCAGCCTTTGCATTTTTTTTAAAGGGCCGGGGTGGCAAAAAGTTCTACATTGAGCTAAAGGAGATCATGGAAAGGGATCCTTTGTCTCAGCTCTGTGAAAATGAAATGGATCTCATTTGGACTTTGCGATATGACTGCCGTGAGAATTTTCCACAGTCCCTGCCAAAGCTATTGCTCTCTGTCAAGTGGAACAAGCTTGAAGATGTTGCTCAGGTAAAGCAAGTGGAAGAACTGATTTACTAAAAGTATTTTAAGTGGTAAAATGGAGCAATTTTATTTACATAGGAATATGAGGTTGTGATTTGAATGATATAACTGTCATGTCAGTGAAACTAGCCACCATCAAATACTTTTAAGCAGTATTTGGTGTGAGGAAGAAGAAAGCTTAGTGTTGTTGTGTGGTTGTCTTCTTAGGTTAAAGCAGTAGCATCTTAGAAAGAAGATGGTTGCTCACACTGGGTTTGTACTGACTACTAAAATGTACATGTTTCCTATTTGGGCTTGCTGATTCTGTGTAGTTCAAT